>NC_135963.1:24398947-24701977 GCF_053455715.1 Rhinoraja longicauda | reverse complement strand
CTCCTGCACCTATTTTTCTATGTTTCTATACGCCTTCTGTTAACATGTGTGTTTCAGGCAGTGGATGAAGGTAATCATTCTGAATTGAACTCTGTTGACCTGCATGATTAAAACATTGAAACACATTCATTGATAGTACTGATTGATGTGCCAAATTATCTTCGATCTTGTCCAACCCATGTCCACTACAGGACCACACTCACTGGATATGAGGATTGATGCCACTGATCCGCCACAATAGAACTTCTGATGACGGGCATAATGTTCTGAAAGGCTTTGACAGGTTTAGATTTATTACTGTCACAAGTACCGAGGTACAGTGAAAGGCTTTTGTCTGCCTGCTATCCAATCAAATTGGATAATACTATACACGAATACAATCAAGCCAAACACAAGCACACAGGTAGGGAGGGAGGGAAGGAAAAAAAAAAAACAGATTCCAGAATATAACTTCAGTGTTGCAGATTTACAAGCAGAAAATAGATTTGAGTGTGCCAATTGTATTGGATGATAGTAAATCGTCCTCTGGGACCAACACGCAAAGATTTGCCATGCTCTGGCACCATCTTTTTCCACTAAAGCAAAGTTGGGGAATTGCTCAATCACATGGCAAAACTGAGAAGAATTTTAATAGTTACATCTTTTTTGATATTCTGGGACATTCAAAACAATCTTTGGCTAACACTCACTTCATGCAGTACTGTTTCAAAGTACTTTTTGCAGAATACGTAGTTTGGTATTTTGGTAACTACAGGAAAGAGGTGCCGTAAAACAAATGCTGCAAACACTCAGCTAGTCAGGCAGTGTCTTTAGTAGAAACATTGTTCATGTTTCATGTGAATGACAATCCTGGAGGTACTTCGATGAAAGTCATAGACATTCAGCTGAGAGTGAAGGTAAGATAAGGTAAGGACTTTTTTAAACTTTCTTCTTTCATCTTCGTACAGTTAGGATGGCAGTTAAGGCAGTATGTTCTCTGCTAACAGGATATGGAAGGTCAGGCAGTCTTCCAGTGTCCCTGGTGATACACTTGAGGGAAGAGTGTCCAGCTACAGCTCCTGACTGACCCTGAAGGAATGAGTTGGATACAGTCAGGCTCACCAGGGATGCTGAAAGCATCATACACAGGAGCTGTGGTGAGGTGGTCACATGGAAGGCGCATGTGGAAAGTAGTTGGGTGACCACCAGGAGACAGGAGATTTTGTGGCCGCTAACGAGATTCCAGGTTGATGTGTTGCCTTCATAGTGCCAGGGTCCGTGATGTCTCGTAGTGACTATAGAATATTCTGAAGGGGGGGGAGGGGAGGGGGGAAGGGGGTAAGCAGCCTAAAGGTGTGCAAACTGACATGCATCAGGGAGGGACAGAACTGGCAGCTTAATGTTCCAGGGTACAGGTGCTACAGGCAAAATAAAGGTGATGGAAAGAGGAGGGGGAGTTGCATTTTTTGATTAAGGAAACCACCACAACATGGCAGGTGATTAAGAAAACCCCCAGTCTTGAGATATAATGATTACCAGTGAAGCCTTCAGTGTGGAGCTGAGAAATAAGAAGGGGGTGATCACCTTGTTGGAATTGTACCCGAATTGTCAATGGGAATTGTTGGACCAAACATGCAGGGACACTGTAGAAAGTTGCAAGAATAATAGGATTGACAGAGGAAAATAAAAATCCCCGAAGATGAAGAGGGCCCTACTAGGTAGAGGACAAAGCTTAGCCTACTGTTGCAAAATGAGGTAGGACAAGTTGCTGAGGTGGCAGTGGAGGAGCACATTAGGACCAGCAGCTATAGTTTCATTAGCTTTAAAATAACAGGACAGAACTGTTCCATGATTTAATGCTCTAAACTGGGGTAAGGTGATTGACGGTATTAGACAGGAGCTTTCAAAACTTGATTTGAGCAGATTGTAGGCTTGGAACATCTGGGAAGTGGGAGGCTTTTAAAAGTGACACCGCAAGAGTTTAATGTCCGCATGTTCTTGGTTTGAATTGCAAGACACTCGGGGGTAGGGAACTCTAGATGATAAGACATGTGGAGGCACTGCTCAGAAGAAGGAAGGAGGCATGGGTCAGGTACTGGCTGCTACGATCAAGTGAATTCCTGAGCAAGTGTAAGGAATGTTGGAGTTTACTCAAGAAGGCAACCACGAGTGCAAAAGGGCATGAAATATTTTGGCAGGGAAGATTATGCAAAATACAAAGAGATTTTATAAATGAAAAAGAATAACCAGGGAAAGGAAAGGGTCCCTCCAAGACTTAAATGGATATCTGTGTGGAGCCACAGAAAATGGGTGCGGTCCTCAATAAATATTTTGCCTCTTTTTACTGTGGGGACAGGATTGAAGACAAGGAATCTCGGAAAAGGTTAATGGGAACATCTTGAAGTTAAGAGGTGGAGCTGGACAGCTTGAAACCTTTGAGGTAGTTAAATCTCCAGGACCTGAGCAGGTATATCCAAGAACACTGGGAAGCTGGTGAAGAAATCGCAGGAGCACTGGATGAAATATATGTCTCCTCGTTAGCTACGAGTGAAATGCCAAGTGACTGGAAAGTGCTTAATCGGATGCCTTAATTTAGGAAAGGCTGCAAAGAAAAACCTGGGAACTATGAACCAGTAAGTCTAGCAGGTGTGATGGGCAGGTTACCAGAGGGGACTCAATATACATGTATTTGGAAAGATGGTGATTGATTACCAATAGTCAACCGCTTTATACATGAGAGAGCATATGATAGCAATTTGAGGGTTATTTTAAAAGAGTCAACCAAGATGGTCAATGAGGGCAGGGTCATTAGACATAGTCTATATGGACTCCAGCAAGGCGTTTGAAACAGTCTGGATTGTAGGTGGTTTTGGAAGGTTATATCACATGGGATCCAGGAAGAGCTAGCTAATTGTATACATATTTGGCTTAATGGTGTGAGGCTGAAAGTGATGGAAGGCTGTTATTCAGAGTGCGGGCCCAAGACTACTAGTGTGCCTTGGAGATCGATGCTTGGTCCATTGCTTGTTTGTCACCTGTATCAACTATGTGAATGGCAGTGTACATGGCATGGTTAGCAAGTCTGCAGATGACACTAAAATAGCAGGTATTGTAGACAGTGAAGAATATTATTTTAAAATTCCAGTTAGATCTTGCTCAGCTGAACAAGTGGGCCGAGGAATGGCAAATAGAATTTAATTCAAGTTAGTGTAATGTGTTGTATTTTGGGAAGTCAAACCCGGGTAAGACTTTCACATATGAACAGTAGGGCCTAGGGGAGCATTGTAGAACACACACATCTGTGAGTACAATAATATAGTTCCCTGAAGTGATGTCACAGGTAGGCAGGTTGGGGTAAGTGACATTTGGCACATTGGCCCTCATCATTCGGGGCATTGACTGTAGAAGTTGGGATATTATGTTGCAGTTGTAGAAGACGTTGCTGAGGCAGTACTTGGGAGTATTGTGGCCATCCTGCTCTGGAAAAAGGCAATGTTTTTAAACAGTGGTAGTGCCTGGAATGCACTGCAAGGGAGAGCAGTGGAAGTGGATATAACAATAACATTTAAGAGGCATATAGACAGATACATGAACAGGCATTGAGGAGACAAAGTGTAGAAAGGAACAGCAGATGCTGATATATACCGAAGACAGACACAAAGTGCTGGAATAACTCAGTGGATCAGGCAGCATCTCTGGTAAAAATGAGATTTTATCCAGAGATGCTGCCTGACCTGCTGAGTTACTCCAGCACTTTGTGTTTATCTTCAGTGAACGAAGGAAAAGGATGAGATGCAGATAGATGTGATTAATTTAAATTGGCATCATGGTCAGCCCTGGCATGATGTACAGTCTAAGAATAAAGGGGAGGCCATTTAAAACTGAGGTGAGAAGTAACTTTTTCACCCAGAGAGTTGTGAATTTGTGGAATTCTCTGCCGCAGAAGGCAGTGGAGGCCAATTCACTGGATGAATTTAAAAGAAAGTTAGATAAAGTTCTAAGGGCGAGTGGAATCAAGGAATATGGGGAGAAGGCAAGCACAGGTCACTGATTGTGGATGATCACAATGAATGGCGGTGCTGGCTAGAAGGCCAAATGGCCTCCTCCTACACCTATTTTCTATGTTTCTATGATGGGCCAAAGGGCCTGATCCTTTGCTGTAATGTTCTGCTAATTCTATTTTTAATCCATTGGTAAAAATGTGGCTAGATATGGTACCTGAAAACTAGATTAAATTATAATTATACAGTCAGCTGAAAATTGTATTTAATTTGTAATTTTCACAGATGGAAGATACGTGTGGTAGCTGTAGTGTAAGAGCTGATGGAAACCATTGAGCCACCATGTCTGCATCTGCAACTCAAATTCAGCTGAAGAATTGTTGAGCTTCAGCTGCCACACAAGGGAGAAGGTTACCTGAACACACTTCCCAGAGGCTGTCTCACTCCTTGGATTAAGTACTGTAGATTTGGTCAATGGACAGTGAGAGAAGGTTGCCAACACAACTGAGGTAGCTACCTGGATCCGAGAGGTGCTTTAGGAATCCTGACCTTTCAGTAGTCCAACAGGTACAGGGTCATTCTCGTTCGCCTGTTGACTATAGGGAGAAGGAATAACTGGGCTACAATGCTGCAATGGAGGGAGCCATTCAAGTACAGGGAGCAATTGTGGTGGAGAACGGTATTGTTTGGGGTTATATACAATACCCCGCAGTGGTGAGTGAGAATCCAGAAAGACGTGTTGTCTACTCAGTACTGGGATTTAGGACATCATCTTGTAGATGTCCTAGACATTTGTGGGCATTGGGACTAGTATTGGTGAAAGGGGAAGCTGTTCTAATGTGGCCAATATCCTGCTAAATTGAATAAATAGGGTTGTTGTTTGAAATTTAGGCACAATGACTGGCGGGGAAGGATTGGGTTCCGGTGGCAGATAGTGAGTGATAAGAGCCTCAGGGGATGAAAAATTGAGAAAGTTAAGCAGAGGGATCAAGTTGATAATGCAGGATAGTTAAATGAGGCTATCATTTCTGCACATGAAGACACAGAATGGAAGCATGGCTTAAAAAGTCAAAATTAAGGACTCTATCATTCTGCAGTTTTCAGAACTAGTTTTAGTTTAGTTTCTTGTCAGTGAATAGATTTTTGTTGCGTGCTATCCGATTAAGCCATGCACAGTGTGCAGATATAGGATAAAGGGAATAACGTTTAGTGCAAGTTAAAGTCCAGTAAAGTCTTAAGTAAATAAATAAATTGCACAAGTAGAAATAATTGCATGTCCTCTATGGAGACAAGTTTACAAGGTGACTGAAGCTGGGAAACTACAACTCCAGGTTACTTGACACATTGTAGGGAAATGAAAGAGGAGTTTGGGTGGAAGCTAAACTCTTAATAAAGGATGAGAAATAGACAATAGTGAGAAATGACCCTGGAGCAGGTCAACAATGGGGATGAGGCCATCCACTTTCGTAAAAGAAATAGAAAGGAAGTATATTTTTAAATACTCAGAGATTTGTGGTGTTGGTATGCCGAGTCCAGGGTGTTCTTTTCGATAAATCATTGAAGGTAAATATGCGTTGCAGCAAGTAATTATGAAGGCAAATGGTATACTGGCCTTTATTACAAGAAAATATTGGTATAAGAGGTATCAGTACAAAAGTTGAAATTAGTTCAGTACAAATTATATAGGGCCCTGCTGAGACTGCTTTGGGTCTACTCTCCCAACCTAAAAGGATATAGCTCTGATAGAGGAAGTACAGTGAAGACGCACCAGATTGATTACTGCAAAGGTAGGTTTGTCACTTGATTGGAGCCTATTCTGTCTTTAGTTCAGAAAAATGAGATATAATCTCATTGCAATTTACAACATTCTGAATTTGTTGATAAATGTGGAGTTGATGTTTCCTTTGGCTGGAGTGTTTGAACTAGGGATCACAAGCTCAAAATCAGAGGTCAGTAATTCAAGACAGATCAAGAAATCTCTTTATTCAGAGGGTCATGAATTTTTTAACTCCACTCGCAGGAGGCTGTGGAGACTCGTTGGCTGAATCCATTTGAAACAGAGATCAATTGTTTACTTTTAGATATTAATAGAACTGACAGATATGGAATGATTACAAGGAAATTGCATGGAGATAAAAGATTAGCATCATTAGTTGAGGCCTGAATGGCTTTCTCTTATTTTGGTTTTCTATGTTCTTGTCAGCTCCCAAACTGATTGCACATAAGAAAAGATAAGGGAAATAAATTGCTCGTCGTAGTAATCTCTGTGTCCCTTCCCTCCTCTAACTACACTCTAGACAATAAATAATGGGAACCCTGCAAGAAAGGTATCAGAAGAATCATGGATGACTTTAGATGAATCAACTTGGCAAATGTAGCCTTGAGGTTGAATTCATAGAATACTTTCTCAGAACAATACAATTGGAACGAACAAATGAATGTGGTATTTTAAATCTGCTCATGTACAAAAAGACGGGATTAATTAATAATGTCATTGTAAAGGATCGTCTGGGGAAAAGTGATCATAACATGATGAATTTAATTCCCTTACAGAAACATGAGTCTTAACCTTAAAACTTAAGTCTTGGCAGTTACAAAGGTACACAGGCTGAGTTAGCTCAACTAAATGAGAAGAATATATTTTAAAGTAAATTGGCAGATAAACTGTGTCAAATATTTGAGAAATTTCATAATTCTAAAGACCGTACAAGAAGAATGATCCATGCATGACAAATAAAATAGCACAGGATAATATCAAATTGACGGGGAAAAAAACATACATTAATTTTGAAGATGAGAGGCAGGATGGCAGTTTGCTGAATTCTAAAATATTTTTTCAAATTATGTTTTTTTTTAAAAAGAGAAAAATACATGAGAGGATTAAATAGTAATAAAAAGGGTCAAAACTCCTAGAAGTATTTAAAAAGTGAGTCCATTGGAGCGTGAGATTGGGAAAATAATAAGCGGAAATACGGAAATTTAACTTGCTTCCAGATAGAACGTGCCAAAAGCAACCTAATAATAGTAGTAAGTCCACAGGCAAGAAGGGAGGAAGGAATTGAAAGTGATCATCACCACAGGGGAAAAAAGCAGGAAAAATAATGGGTTTAAAGGATAAACAATGGCCAGTGTCTTAGAAATTACATTTATTAGAGCCCTGAGATAGTTTGAGAGATACTGATTGTAATTTTCTTAAATTCGGTGGATGATGGAAATGTCCCAGTGAATTGTAAAAACACAAATGCAATTTCCCAATTTAAAAAAAAGGAGGAAGTTAAAATGCAGGATACTAAGCCAAGTAGCATGGCACGAGTCATTGAGAAAATACTAAATTCAATTATTAAGGTGGTAATAGCAGGGCGTTAGAAAATCATACAGAGTCAAAAATGGTTTCAAAAAAGTAAATCACATTTGACAGATTTATTAGATTGTTTTGAGGATATAATGATCAGGGTGGAAAAATCCAGAACAAATATGTAGATTTCCAGAAGGCTTATGATAATGAGCAATACGCACGAGTTCATGGCAATGAGAGTAATATTTTAGCATGCAGAGTGGGTCTATAATAGTTGGGGTGAAATTTATTGAAACATGTGAAAGATTCTGAAAAGGATTCATTAGAAAGATGATGTGAGGTTTCCCTATTGGGGAACCCAGTACCAGGATCACAATTTCAAAATAAAAGGTTGCATAATAAGGTGGGAGAGTTTTAGCTCTTAAAAAAATGTTGTATCTTTGGTATATTCAGCTGTGGGGAGTTGTGGAAGTTGAATCATTACATTTTTTCAAAGTTGAAATTCCTTTTGGGACAATCAATGAGTTGAAAATTATGGGGATCAGGCAGGAAAGTGGAACCAGGACCAGAATGAAAGAGCTAGTTCAAGGGAACATGCGGCCTACTCCTATTTGTGTTCTTGAGTGTAAAATGAAAATAAACAATGAAAACAAGATAGCCAAATTTCTGTATTTCACAGTGTTCGCATTCAACTGAATAGGGTTTCGAGTCTTACACTAGGTTTTTCAATATATCCCAGACTTGGTGTGTCTGTTTAAATTCAGGTCTGCATTCCATGGGGAATGTCTGAATTCCTCAATTCCCTCTGGAACCATCACATAGTAAAGCCACAGGAAATCCCTTGCATTACAAAAATTACATTAGTTTTTAAGCTGCTTGTTCTGAACATTTTTAGGTGAATAGGTGTCTGCTTGAGCAAGGCAACTGGTCTACTCAAACACTATCAAATGCAAGCATGTTTTAATGCATCTGATGGTACATCTGCCTCAGTCACTTGTTACCTACCAAGAGGTAATATCCCATAAATAGACCATCCAATATTGCAAGAAACACTATCATTTTCATAGCAGATAGAATAAAATGTACAGAAGTCAATTGGGATATAATTTATTAAGATTCGATGATCAATTAGCACAGTTGCCTTTCATGACCATTATGTTCATTTGAAACTGGCATCTTCAGCTGTTGCATTAAAATCAAAAACTAGAGCCCCAATTTTAATCACACATTCAAAATGAAAGTCGGGCTTGGGTTTAGCTCACGTTCTGCTTGGTATAGTTTTAGATAGAGTCACACCGCCATTGGTAGAGCGGGAGCATGTGGCCGCTGGCTGGATGAGGTCATGTGGGGCATGGGCAGTGATGTCACATTTTGTCCCTTATTTTGGGAGTTAGAAAGTTGGCAACCCTAACTTTAATATCCACAAAATATCCTAGTTCTTTATTTTTCATCAAAAGTAAAATTAGCTCTAAGCATTATCCTATCAGATCTTGTATTTCAAAGAAGATCACTTCTCATTCTTCTGGGCTCTTGTGAAAATATAATATGTCTTTGCAGGACAATTTATCTTGTAGGATAATTTCTTTGTTCCAGAAATGAATCTACTAAACCTATTCATCATTGGAAATCTTTCCTTATAGATGAAGATAGTAAAGCTGCAGACAATACTCCAACTATGATCACATCGACGCCCAACTCCTGCTCAAGTCCAAATACTCTTTACTCCAATACTGCATCTGCCTATATGTTCATGAGAAAAGCTAATATTTACCTCCATAACATGACATTACATGAAAACAAGTCATTGTGTGTGTTCAGCAGTGATTTCCCATACAAATGCATCATGATTTGGGCTGGTCATGGTGAATCGTGCCGATCCAGTGGAAAATTAAAATGTCATTCAATGATACAACACTCAGTCCACCAAGGCCATGCTGACTGAATCACGCATTTACACGAATCCCATTTAGATTTCGCCATTGCTGCCAAGTACAAAGGGAGATCCGTCCGGCCAAATATGGCAACGGCCTGGTTCGCTGCTGCGAAAAGACGAGACTGTACTAAGAACTTTTGAAACATTATCGGTGCCAGAAACGTGGCACCTCGGTGCACTGCCTAAGTGACATCTGCTATATGATATTACCAGATTGTATGCAAAAACAAAGACTTTTACTGTGCCTAGGTACATGGGACAATAAAGTATCATTGTATCATTGAAAGTATCATTGAATCATTCACCTACACATGCGGGTCAATTTGCAGTGGCCACATAACTTACCAACTTTCACGCCTTTAGCACGTGTAAGGAAACCAGCCGAAACCCACTTAGTCACATGGTGAATATGCAATCTCCACACAGCACCAGAAGTCAGATTAAACCTAACAACCTACTTCCCCTAATTTGAGGAAGGACATTTTGCTATTGAGGGAGTGCAGCATAGGTTCACCAGGTTAATTCCCAGGATGACTGACATACAGTGCATTCAGAAAGTATTCAGACCCCTTCACTTTTTCCACATTTTGTACGTTACAGCCTTATTTTAAAATGGATTAAATTCTTTTTTTTTTATCATCAATCTACACACAATACCCCAGAATGAAGCAAAAACAGATGTTTAGAAATTTTTGCAAGGTAATTAAAAATAAATAACTGAAATATCACATTTACATAAGTATTCAGACACTTTGCTATGATACTGAAAATTGTGCTTAGGTTCACCCTGTTTCCATTGATTATCCTTGAGATGTTTCTACAACTTGATTGGAGTCCACCAGTGCTAAATTAAATTAATTGGACATGATTTGGAAAGGTACACACCAGTCTATGTAAGGTCCCACAGTTGACAGTCAGAGCAAAAACCAAGCCATGAAGATGAAGGAATTGTCCGTAGACCTCCAAGACAGGATTATGTCGAGACACAGATCTGGGGACGGGTATAAAACAATTTCTGCAGCATTGCAGGTCCCGAAGAGCACAGTGGCCTCCATCATTCTTAAATGGAAGAACTTTGGAACCACCAGGACTCTTCAAAGAGCTGGCTGCCCGGCCAAACTGAGCAATCGGGGGAGAAGGGCCTTGGTCAGGGTGATGACCAAGAACCCGATGGTCGCTCTGACAGAGCTCCAGACTTCCTCTGTGGAGATGGGAGAACCTTCCAGAAGGACAACTACATCTGCAGCACTCCACCAATCTGCTCTTTATTGTAGAGTGGCCAGAAGGAAGCCCCTCCTCAGTAAAAGGCACATGACAGCCCGCTTGGAGTTTGCCAAAAGGCACCTAAAGGACTCTCAGACCATGCGAAACAAGATTCTCTGGTCTGATAAAACCAAGATTGAACTGTTTGGCCTGAATGTCAAGCGTCACGTCTGGAGGAAACTAGGCAACGCTCATCACCTGGCCAATACCATACCTACGGTGAAGCACGGTGGTGGTAGCATCATGCTGTGGGGATGTTTTTCAGCAGAGGAACTGAGAGACTACTCAGGATGAAGGGAAAGATGAACGGAGCAATGTACAGAGATATCCTTGATGAAAACCTGCTCCAGAGAGTTCTGGACCTCAGACTGGGGCGGAGGTTCACCTTCCAACAGGACAACAACCCTGAGCACACAGCCAAGAAAACGCAGGAATGGCTTTGTGACAAGTCTGTGAATGTCTTTGAGTGGCCCAGCCAGAGCCCGGACTTGAACCCGATCGAACATCTCTGGAGGGACCTGAAAATAGCTGCGCATCGATGCTCCCCATCCAACCTGACAGAGTTTGAGAGGATCTGCAGAGAAGAATGGGAGAAATTACCCAAATATAGGTGTGCCAAGCTTAGCATCATACCCAAGGAGACTAGAGGCTGTAATCGCTGCCAAAGGTGCCTCAACAAAGTATTGAGTAAAGGGTTTGAATACTTATGTAAATGTGATATTTCAGTTATTTGTTTTTAATTACTTTGCAAACATTTCTAAACACCTGTTTTCACATTTTTGTTATGGGGTATTTTGTGTAGATTGATGATAAAAAAATGAATTTAATCCATTTTAAAATAAGGCTGTAACGTAACAAAATGTGGAAAAAGTGAGGGGGTCTGAATACTTTCTGAATGCACTATGATGAAAGAATGGGTTGACTGGACTTGTATTCACTGGAATTTAGAAGCATGAGAGGGGATCTATAGAAACATAAAATTCTTAAAAGGATTAGACAGGCTAGATGCAGGAAACATGTTCCCGATGTGGGGGAGTCCAGAACCAGGGGTCACAGTTTAAGAATAAGGGGTACGCCATTTAGGACTGAGATGAGGATAAAACCTCTTCACCCAGATTTGTGAATCTGTGGAATTATCTGGCACAGAAGGCAATTCACTGGACGTTTTCAAGAGAGTTAGATTTAGCTCTTAAGGCTAAAGGAATTAAGAGATATGTGGAAAAAAACAGGAATGGTGTACTGATTTTACATGATCAGCCAGAAGGTATCACAAAATGCTGGAGTAACTCAGCAGGTCAGGCAGCATCTCTGGAGAGAAGGAATGGGTGACGTTTCGGGTCGAGACCCATCTTCAGACTGATGATACATTTTCTAATTAATGGAGCTTACTTAATATTTCCTTTTAGTGATTTTTATTGTTTATTGTTTTAATTCCTTTTTAGGTTACTTTTTTAGATCAGTTTTTAATAGTTTTTGGATGTCAGAATTCTTTAGAAACATTTAAATTAACGGTTTTATAGGTTTAACTCTTGGTCGAGGATGCAGATGTTTCTCCACTTGTCGTCGAAGCACATCTTCGGCCTGGGTTCAGATCCCACCACACAAAATGCCATCTACAGCCAGGCTTCAGAGCCCACCACTCAATGTCATTTATGGTCAGGCTTCAGAACCCACCACAAAATGTCATCTATGGCCAAGCTTCAGATCCTGCCACAGAATGCCATTTACAACCAGAACTGCAAGGTACTGACAACTAGGTCAGCTGCTGGGACATCTGCACAAGGTAAGTGCAGGTACAGAAGTGGTCACTCTAAGGAAATTAAGCTTTTTAACTATCTACCTTTCATGTAACAGCTCAGCCAGGTTCCTATGTGTGTAACATTTACAAATTTACCAACATTTTAAAATATAATTTTTTCATTCACCCCCTAAAATAAAGACTAGTAACTTTTCCAAATGATGCTTCATTTGCTATTTTGTGTCAATCCCTTTGCTAACTGCATCATTCTTTTAGCTCGTCATTTTAAATGGCTTTATAAAACAAAAACAACCAGTGCATTCGAACATAAAACATGGAATATTACAACTTAGAACCAGGCCCTCCGGCCCACAGTGTCTGTAGCGAACTTGATGCCAAGATAAATTAATTTCATCTGCCTGCACATGATCCAGGTCCCTCTATTCCCTGTATATCCTTGTGCCATCTAAAAACCTCTTAAATGCACTATTCCATCTGCCTCCACCATTACCCATAGCAGAGAGTTCCAGACACCCACTACAATATGCGTACATTAAAAAAATCTGTTCATCCCTCACATCTCCTTTAAACTTTGTCCCTTTCACCTTAAAGGGATGTCTTTACCTCTTTGACATTTCAAACATGGGAGAAAAGGTTCTGACCTATGCTTCTCATAATTTTATCTACTTCTATCAAGTCTTGCCTGGTGTTTCAGAAAAAAACAATCCAATTCCATCCAAATTCCTCCACTTCCTTCCTGCAATGAGGTGACTGGAATTCCATGCAATGGCCACTGTCCTTGCAGCCTGTGCTTTCATCTGACCCATTAATATAGATTGTAAGTAGCAAAGGCCAAGGTAACATTCACCAACAACGAATCACCAATCTGAAAATGACTTTTCTTCCTGTCCTACATCCTTTTAACCAGTCCTCAACTTAACAATCTTCGGTGATGGACATCATCTGGATTTTCAAAACTCTTTAGTTAAATTTAGGGCGTCATGGTGACACAGCAGTAGAGCTGCTGCCTGACAGCGCCAGAGACCTGGGTACGATCCTGACTATGGGTGCTGCCTGTACAGATTTTGTACATTCTCCTCGTTACCTGCATGGGTTTCCTCCCACACTCAAAAGATGTACAGGTTTGTAGGTTCATTGGCTTTGGTAAAATTGTAAATTGTCCCCAGTGCATTTGCGGGGATTGTTGGTCGGCGCGCACTCACGGTCTGTTTCCGCTCTATATCTCTAAACTAAATTAATCTAAAATTGCAGCTATTGGTTCCTCCTTACCTGCTCGCTTAGTTTCAATTTCACAACAATCTGTTAGATGATTGCATTTGATCTATCATTCATAAAACATGCTGAACCTGCCTTGAAAAGTAATCCTTAAAAGGTCGAACAAAGAATCTGGGAACATGGCAAAATAATGGATAATGTAAATAATGAATGCAACCAAGAACATAAGAAATTAAAGTGAAAGGAATCCATATGGCCCAGTAAACAAACTACTATTTAAGGTCATAACCAATCTTGTACCTCTCCACATTCCTGTTGGATCACAATTGTGATCCCAATTAACACATTGAGTGACCACAGTCACAATTAACAAAACTGAGTTATTGTGGAGCAAGAAACTGCAGATGCTGGTTTAAACTGAAGATACACAAAAGTGGAAGTGCAAATAAATTATTTGATTCATATTCCCCCTGCCGAGTGTCTGGATAAATGATAGCTACGCTCAGGAATCAACAAATAATTCCTAGTAGTGTAACACAGGTCACTGCAATGTCCAAACCTTTGCCATGTGTTTAATGGGTGGATCGTAAGCAAGGCTTGGAGTAGAAATCAACTGATGATTTTGAAGCACGGTAAGTTTATGAACAACAATCAGCTGAGAATTATATTTGTTCTAGTAAACGTTTTAAACTGCTATATTTGTAAACATCTTAAAAACAGTGCATAGTCCTGAGCTTAAACGTGAATATCTGTATTGAAGCCTTACAAACAATATTGTCCCATTGTTATAGAATTTCCCCACTGGACAGAATTCTAATCAGAGTTGAGATAATCATATTTGAAGATAATCATTTCAGGGATATAGTAACCTGGAATTTTCGAAGATGTGCTGAAAAAAACAGCCCATAGGCAAGGAAATGAATTTGCCATACTTAACAAGCAATCATTCTCTGTCAATAACATTGGCTTTAATTTGAAATATCTTTGATAGATGGAACTTAATACCTGGCCAAAACAGCCTACAAAAAAGCTATAAAACTGAAATAACCCATCACCAGCCTACAATCTATATTATAACATTAATATTTTTTAAAGAATTATGGACAGAGACATTAATATTTCTTTGATCCATAATCAGTTTATTCAGTTACTTGACATTAATAGCAACAGCAATTACTTAATATAATATGCTGTATGTTTCAATAGCAACTACTGAAAATTATTCAAGTTACTGTACATAACCCAAGATCTTAAAAAGATCAAGAATTACTCCACATGCACGCAAATATTCTTGCACTTTTGTGCAAATTTACACTTGTAAATTTCTCGCTGCACCAATGCCTATCAATGCAACACTGAAAGCATCTTATTGGAAAGCATCACTGCTTGGTTTGACAACTCCGCTTTACCCAATATCACAAGAAATTGCAGTGCTGTTGTCACACCCTAAACATCACCTAAACCACCCCCATCGCCAACATAATCGAGTTGACATTGCTTTGATCACCTTTGAACTTGTTTAATTAAAAATCTTGGTTCATGGTTAATATAACAAGTCTGAATAAATTATTTTGGAGAAAAATACAAAATAGCTGATTCTGATGCTGGATCTCGACCTGAAATATTGGCCATCCTTTTGCATCCATAAATACTGCCTGATCCATTGAGTTCCTCCATTAATTTAATTTTTCAAAGTAAATCCAGATGCAGAATCCAGCATCTGCAGCCTATTGTGTCTCAAAATAAATGATTTTGCTGGACTGTAATGGTGATAGAAGTGGATACAATAGCAATTTCATGCAAGAAAATTAGATAAATTATTGATACGGAAACATTTTCACAGATATCGTTTGTGCAAAACTGGATAAATAACTGAAATGGAGAAATTTGCACAGAGATAGATCAGAGCTGGGTGTTTGGGCAATCAAAGCACCAATTCAGGCTCTATGGGCCAATTTCCTGTGTTGTATGATTTAATAATTGCAGATATATTTCAGCATGTATAATATCCAAAATGTAATTGCTCTCAATTATTCGTGGTTTATGTCAGAAATTCCCTTTAAATATTGTGCTCATGGTATACAGGCTGATTGATACTCAAAAGGTTTTCCAATGCATTGTTAAACAGTAGTTATATAAATTCATAAATGCTTCAGAAATGTTAATAGTAAGTTCTGTTTCTCATTTAAAATAACTTGAATATTTTTATATTTTTCTGATCAGGAAGCTTTTTTTGACATTTAATAGGAATCCAAGGGGTAACTTTTTCACACAAAGACTATTCCATCGTTTAAGAAACAGTTAGACAGGTACATGGATAGGATAGGTTTGGAGGGATATGGGCTAAGCGCAGGCAAGTGGGACTAGTGTATCTGGAACATTGTTGGCCAGTGTGGGCAAGTTGGGCTGTAAGGCCTGTTTCCACACTGTATGACTCTATGACATGTTATTATATTTCCAATATAAAGAGTCTGCATATTTGTCCCTTGGTTTATCAAATCATTTTATAACTGAATTTTTACAACTTATTTTCTTTTTCTGCCAATAGAAGTTTAGGCTGTTTGTAGATCGTTGTCAATATTGACCTGTAATTTGGTACACTATGGAAGCCAGTCTAACACCCTTTCTTATTATTTCACCATGCACAGGAAAAACTGTAATTTTATCATCATCCTCACCCGGAAGAACTGATTAAGATGTTCTCTGCAAGCAAATGATGGAAAGTGACATGGTGGTTAAGCAACCATACTAGAAATCTAGGAGCATCAACAAATAAAACACGAGCTATCAAGTGGCTCCCTTTCTCAGGGTTGCTGAATTTGGATAATGGAGTTCGCTCAAAATGTTCTTACAGTATTAGTCCCAAGATGGATAAAAGAGCTGAATTCCAGAGACACAGAATGCATGGTGTATCTTGGTACCTAACTAGGTTTGGTATTAAAACATCCTGCTAAAGGCCAATAGATATCGCAGAGAAAGTTATCTTCTGACTGGCCCTACCTTACATGAAGGAAGATGGTAGTTGTTGTTTTCAGATCCAGAATATGACGGCAGGAGTTATTTGTATTATTGTCCCAGACCCAACCACCTTCAGCTGATTGAGCAATGGCCTACCTTCCATTATATTTGTTGATCTTCACTTTTTTCATTATACCTGTACCTTGCCGAACTTGTGCATATGACAATAAACTCAACTCGACTTGACTGGGCTTGATTTGACTGATGTGCAATTTTCAATTCCATTTTCAGCTGCTAACATATGAAGCACTTTTGTGCCTACAAAAAACAGACAACACTGAGACAAAATGAAAAATAACATTAATGTGCCTAGAAATGATCAGCATCAATATTTGGGATCACGACTAAAATCTGAATAGGGTTGTTCATACCAGAGTGGCAACAAGAGCAGGTACCCTGTGACAAGTAATTCACCTAACTCTGTCAAGTGTGATAGAATACTTTCCATCTGACAGGATGAGTGCAGCTCTAATACAAAGAATACAATAATACCATTTGGCACAAAGCAGTCTTCTTCATAGGCTCACCATCTTCACTCCCTTCAGTCGTATAATTTTTTGCAGCTGTATACCATTTACAAAGTTGATTATACTAACTTGCCTAATGTACCCTGATCGTATCTCCCACAACTTCCAATGCCAAGAAGGAAAGAGGCAACACCACCATTGAATTGAAACACAACCATTTCAGGTCCCCAAAAATGTCATCCACAGCATCCAGATTTAGAAATGCAGTGCATTCAGAAAGTATTCAGACCCCTTCACTTTTTCCACATTTTGTTACTTTACAGCCTTATTTAAAAATGGATTAAATTCTTTTTTTTAATCATCAATCTACACACAATACCCCATAATAAAAATGCAAAAACAGGTGTTTAGAAATTTTTGCGAAGTAATGAAAAAGAAATATCTGAAATATCACATTTACATAAGTATTCAGACCCTTTACTCATTACTTTGTTGAGGCACCTTTGGCAGCGATTACAGCCTCGAGTTTTCTTGGGTATGATGCTAGATGCTTGGCACACGTGTATTTGGGTAATTTATCCCATTCTTCTCTGCAGATCCTCTCAATCTCTGTCAGGTTGGATGGGGAGTGTCGATGCGCAGCTATTTTCAGGTCCAGAGATGTTCGATCGGGTTCAAGTCCGGGCTCTGGCTGGGCCACTCAAGGACATTCATAGACTTGTCATGAAGCCACTCCTGCATTGTCTTGGCTGTGTGCTTAGGGTCGTTGTCCTGTTGGAAGGTGAACCTCCGCCCCAGTCTGAGGTCCAGAACGCTCTGGAGCAGGTTTTCATCAAGGATCTCTCTGTACTTTGCTCCATTTATCTTTCCCTTGATCCTGACTAGTCTACCAGTTCCTGCCACTGAAAAACATCCCCACAGCATGATGCTGCC
This sequence comes from Rhinoraja longicauda, assembly GCF_053455715.1. Taxonomy (NCBI): domain Eukaryota; kingdom Metazoa; phylum Chordata; class Chondrichthyes; order Rajiformes; family Arhynchobatidae; genus Rhinoraja; species Rhinoraja longicauda. Next base: position 24,684,114 of record NC_135963.1, on the reverse strand, counting down.
ACCATCAAGCTTCACCATAGGTATGGTATTGGCCAGGTGATGAGCGGTGCCTGGTTTCCTCCAGACCCTTTACTCATTAAGGCTTGGCATTCAGGCCAAAGAGTTCAATCTTGGTTTCATTAGACCAGAGAATCTTGTTTCTCATTGTCCGAGAGTCCTTTAGGTGCCTTTTAGCAAACTCCAAGCAGGCTGTCATGTGCCTTTTACTGAGGAGTGACTTCCATATGGCCACTCTACCATAAAGGCTTGATTGGTGGAGTGCTGCAGATATAGCAGTCCTTCTGGATGGTTCTCCCATCTTCACAGAGGAATGGAGCTCTGTCAGAGTGACCATCAGGTTCTTCGTCACCTCCTTGACCAAGGCCCTTCTGCCCCGATTGCTCAGTTTGGCTGGGCGGCCAGCTCTATGAAGAGTCCTGGTGGTTCCAAAGTTCTCACATTTAAGAGTGACGGAGGCCACTGTGCTCTTCGGGAACCTGCAATGCTGCAGAAATTGTTTTATACCCTTCCCCAGATCTGTGTCTCGACACAATCCTGTCTCGGAGGTTCTAGAGCGGAAAAGAAATTAAGGGCAGGGCCAATTGTGAACGATGTGAGAGAGGAGGTAAATACAGAAGTTAAAGTGTTGTACTTAAATGCGCGTAGTATAAAAAATAAAGTGGATGAGCTTGAGGCTCAGTTAGTCATGGGCAAGTATGATGTTGTAGGGATCACTGAGACATGGTTACAAGAGGACCAGGGCTGGGAACTGAATATTCAGGGGTACACAACGTATAGAAAAGACAGACAGGTGGGCAGAGGGGGTGGGGTTGCTCTGATGGTAAGGAATGATATTCATTCCCTTGCAAGGGGTGACATAGAATCAGGAGATGTTGAATCAGTATGGATAGAAATGAGAAATTGTAAGGGTAAAAAGACCCTAATGGGAGTTATCTATAGGCCCCCAAACAGTAGCCTCGACATAGGGTGCAAGTTGAATCAGGAGATAAAATTGGCGTGTCAAAAATGTAATGCTACGGTGGTTATGGGAGATTTCAACATGCAGGTAGACTGGGAAAATCAGGTTGGAAATGGACCCCAGGAAAGAGAGTTTGTAGAGTGCCTTCGAGATGGATTCTTAGAACAGCTTGTACTGGAGCCTACCAGGGAGAAGGCAATTCTGGATTTAGTGTTGTGTAATGATCCTGATCTGATAAGGGGACTAGAGGTAAAAGAGCCATTAGGAGGCAGTGATCACAACATGATAAGTTTTACTCTGCAAATGGAAAGGCAGAAGGGAAAATCGGAAGTGTCGGTATTACAGTATAGCAAAGGGGATTACAGAGGCATGAGGCGGGAGCTGGCCAAAATTGATTGGAAGGAGGCCCTAGCAGGGAAGACGGTAGAACAGCAATGGCAGGTATTCCTGGGAATAATGCAGAGGTTGCAGGATCAATTTATTCCAAAGAGGTGGAAAGACTCTAAGGGGAGTAAGAGACACCTGTGGCTGACGAGGGAAGTCAGGGACAGCATAAAAATTAAGGAGAGGAAGTATAACATAGCAAAGAAGAGTGGGAAGACAGAGGATTGGGACTCTTTTAAAGAGCAACAAAAGTTAACTAAAAAGGCAATACGGGGAGAAAAGATGAGGTACGAGGGTAAACTAGCCAATAATATAAAGGAGGATAGCAAAAGTTTTTTTAGGTACGTGAAGAGGAAAAAAATAGTCAAGGCAAATGTGGGTCCCTTGAAGACAGAAGCAGGGGAATTTATTATGGGGAACAAAGAAATGGCAGACGAGTTAAACCGTTACTTTGGATCTGTCTTCACTGAGGAAGATACACACAATCTCCCAAATGTTCTAGGGGCCGGAGAACCTAGGGTGATGGAGGAACTGAAGGAAATCCACATTAGGCAGGAAATGGTTTTGGGTAGACTGATGGGACTGAAGGCTGATAAATCCCCAGGGCCTGATGGTCTGCATCCCAGAGTACTTAAGGAGGTGGCTCTAGAAATAGTGGAAGCATTGGAGATCATTTTTCAATGTTCTATAGATTCAGGATCAGTTCCTGTGGATTGGAGGATAGCAAATGTTATCCCACTTTTTAAGAAAGGAGGGAGAGAGAAAACGGGTAATTATAGACCAGTTAGTCTGACATCAGTGGTGGGGAAGATGCTGGAGTCAATTATAAAAGACGAAATTGCTGAGCATTTGGATAGCAGTAACGGGATCATTCCGAGTCAGCATGGATTTACGAAGGGGAAATCATGCTTGACAAATCTACTGGAATTTTTTGAGGATGTAACTAGGAAAATTGACAAGGGAGGGTCAGTGGATGTGGTGTACCTCGACTTTCAGAAAGCCTTCGACAAGGTCCCACATAGGAGATTAGTGGGCAAAATTAGGGCACATGGTATTGGGGGTAGGGTACTGACATGGATAGAAAATTGGTTGACAGACAGAAAGCAAAGAGTGGGGATAAATGGGTCCCTTTCGGAATGGCAGGCAGTGACCAGTGGGGTACCGCAAGGTTCGGTGCTGGGACCCCAGCTATTTACGATATACATTAATGACTTAGACGAAGGGATTAAAAGTACCATTAGCAAATTTGCAGATGATACTAAGTTGGGGGGTAGTGTGAATTGTGAGGAAGATGCAATAACGCTGCAGGGTGACTTGGACAGGTTGTGTGAGTGGGCGGATACATGGCAGATGCAGTTTAATGTAGGTAAGTGTGAGGTTATTCACTTTGGAAGTAAGAATAGAAAGGCAGATTATTATCTGAATGGTGTCAAGTTAGGAGGAGGGGGAGTTCAACGAGATCTGGGTGTCCTAGTGCATCAGTCAATGAAAGGAAGCATGCAGGTTCAGCAGGCAGTGAAGAAAGCCAATGGAATGTTGGCCTTCGTAACAAGAGGAGTTGAGTATAGGAGCAAAGAGGTCCTTCTACAGTTGTACCGGGCCCTGGTGAGACCGCACCTGGAGTACTGTGTGCAGTTTTGGTCTCCAAATTTGAGGAAGGATATTCTTGCTATGGAGGGCGTGCAGCGTAGGTTCACTAGGTTAATTCCCGGAATGGCGGGACTGTCGTATGTTGAAAGGCTGGAGCGATTGGGCTTGTATACACTGGAATTTAGAAGGATGAGGGGGGATCTTATTGAAACATATAAGATAATTAGGGGATTGGACACATTAGAGGCAGATAACATGTTCCCAATGTTGGGGGAGTCCAGAACAAGGGGCCACAGTTTGAGAATAAGGGGTAGGCCATTTAGAACGGAGATGAGGAAGAACTTTTTCAGTCAGAGGGTGGTGAAGGTGTGGAATTCTCTGCCTCAGAAGGCAGTGGAGGCCAGTTCGTTGGATGCTTTCAAGAGAGAGCTGGATAGAGCTCTTAAGGATAGCGGAGTGAGGGGGTATGGGGAGAAGGCAGGAACGGGGTACTGATTGAGAGTGATCAGCCATGATCGCATTGAATGGCGGTGCTGGCTCGAAGGGCTGAATGGCCTACTCCTGCACCTATTGTCTATTGTCTATTGTCTATTGTCTATGGACAATTCCTTCGTCTTCTTGGCTTGGTTTTTGCTCTGGTGTGCACTGCCAACTGTGGGACCAAATATAAGCCTTTCCAAATCATGTCCAATCAATTTAATTTACCACTGGTGTACTCCAATCAAGTTGTAGAAACATCTCCAGGAGCCTGTCCCACTGAATTACTCCAGCATTTTGTGTCTATCTGTGATTTAAACTAGCACGTGTAGTTCCTTTTTTACACATTTTGTGAGAGCATATTTCTCATACAGACCGTAATAATTCAAAGCAGTAGTGACCCCCTCATCGCGTTATAACAGGCAGCATGGAGGGACCACTAAATACAGATCCTGCCCATGTTAGCCATAATTTAACAATAAAATCTTTTAAAAGGAAGTCCAGCTGACTTTGCCTTTATTCACAAAGTGCTGGAGTAACTCAGCAGGTCGGGCAGCATCTCGGGAGAGAAGGAATGGGTGACGTTTCGGGTCGAGACCCTTCTTCAGACTGATGTCAGGGGGGGCGGGACTTTCATAGATGAAGTTATTGGCTCTTTTTGGAACCCTTTCTCTCAGATCGATTTTATTTTACAAGTGAAATATCCATAACATTATTGTAGAATGCTGCAAATACTCATGCTCACTATAGGCAGAGAGGGGATAACAACAGTTCCACTAGCTGTGCCAATCTTTCCTTTTACTTGACACCTCCATGATTAAAATTTGGCTTTAGTTTTCAATTTATTTTTCTTCAACGTCTTGGTCCTATTCCTAACTCTAGCTCTCAGTATTCTTTGTTTTAGTTAGTGTTGATCAATCTATTTTAGCATAATTCCCATATAAAACTAACTCTGCTCTTAACTCCCACTCCCAGTACTTGAGTTTCTTGTTGCTTTATTCTTCCTCTGGTATTTGCATAGTCCCACTCTCTGGGATTTTCGTTATCTGTTCTCCTTCTTCTTACCTTTATCAACGAATGAAACAATCTAGTGCTCTGCTTTCTTTTCTGTTTTTCTCCCACTACAGTCCACTTGTTAAAACATCCCAACAATGGACCTCCACCCTTTCTCCTCATGGTTTTTTAAAAATTAGTCCTTCATTAATGGCCAACTCTTTTCCAGCTTTGCTTCAGTATTAGAAGTGCCCAACCATACCTGGTCCAATGTGGAAGTGCCTGAGCCCATCACCTTGCAGCTAGATCTTTAAAGCATTTTCCTTGGTGTTTGCTCCACCAACCATGTGCCTGACCCCTCCTCTATAGACAATAGACAATAGACAATAGGTGCAGGAGTAGGCCATTCAGCCCTTCGAGCCAGCACCGCCATTCAATGCGATCATGGCTGATCACTCTCAATCAGTACCCCGTTCCTGCCTTCTCCCCATACCCCCTCACTCCGCTATCCTTAAGAGCTCTATCCAGCTCTCTCTTGAAAGCATCCAACGAACTCTACCACCTCACTATTACACAGTTGATGCTCTTAGTGCTCCCTGCATCCACTCAGCCCATTTACCTACCAAGCAAAGACTTGATTAACTAGTAATACAATGGTAGAACGAATGGAGAAAATATCTTCTATCAGGGTCAGATGTTCAACTCCCAACCTGAAATGCCACCTATCTCTGCTCTTCAGAGATGCTGCCAGACCCGCTGAGTTACTCCACTACTTTGTATCTTTTTTTGTAAACCAGTGTCTGCAGTTCCTTATATGCCGATATATAAGATCTGTTCTATTGCAAATAATCTCAGGCCTCAGACAACTTTGTTGCAGAGAATCCGTGTGCAAACGTGGCATAACCTCCCAGACAATACTACTTTGACATGCCTATTATGCCCTATTCTAGATCAATATGTCCTCTTCACTCTCTTGAAAAATAACATAGAAGATCAATTTGTGTTGCAAAATGATGTGATAGTTAAATGATATCACTGGGTATGTTGAAATCATGTCTAAATGAATATACAAGGATGTAAATTTAGATAAATTCATGACTACATTGGGAACATATACAAAAATAATATTATAACCTTGCTGTGGAAAATAGTACTTAAGTTGTTTCAAACAGCATATCACATATCAGTAATGATGGAATGTTTGAAGAAAATATTACTATACAGTAATATACAGGGTGTCAGGGGTTATGGGGAGAAGGCAGGAGAATGGGATTGAGAGGGAAAGATAGATCAGCCATGATTGAATGGTGGAATAGACTTGATGGGCCAAATGACCCAATTCTGCTCCTAAATCTTGTGAAGTTATGAATTTATCTCAATGCTTAAAATACATTCCAGCCCTATTATTGTTATGCTGTATTTAACCTTGCTCAATCACAGCTAAATGACAGGCACAAGAATGCATTGCTACTGTGCTCAATGCATGCAGCTCTCCAAGGGATAGGTGACTTGGGTGATATCCACCACCTGCAGCTAGCACAGCATTGACCATTGTAGTCATGTTCACTGCAGTGATGTCCATCCTTCCATCAGCCCTTCCCTATCTACCAAGGAGGAAGAGCAAGAGCAGATCTGCTTACAATCTATGCCTGAATTTCTCTGATTTCTAATACTCAACTTGTTAAAGAAAGTATTTTCTTTCTCCACGTCCATGGGATATACCAGATTAGGGTTGCATGCTGGCAGAGTTTGCAGGATTCCTTCAATTTGAATTCCACCCAAGAACTCTAGATTCCCTTGCATCACCCAATTGCCTTCACAAATCGCAAGCTCTATAAAAGGATGGTGGATAAATGTCAGTGAGATCTGTGAGACCGCCCAGTAAGACATTAGACATCTCCCCCAGGCAGACTACGTTTCTGCTGTTTCCTGTTAACAGACTTTAAAGATTTCAAAGAGCTGGACTGAAAGGAGTTTACAGTGGCAGTGAACATAACTTCAGCAGAAAGTGTTTGGCTAGTTCTGGTTTCTGCCTTCACAACTCCTTGAGGGTTTCCCTGAAGGCTTTCATTTTTCAAGAAACAACTGCGGGAAATGGTTTGGATCCAGTGCTGCTCTCACTGAGGTGACCCAAACCTCAGTGGGTTTCCGACTCACCATCTTGTCCCCATAATTTCATGGGCCCAAACTTCAGAATACTAGAAATGATGCGTAAGTAGATGATTATAGTATAAGAAATGCAAGCTAGAGGTGGCCATTTGGTTCCTAGTGTCTGTTCTGATATTCTATCAAACCATGGTGATATCAGTTGGTTCATCACAAATCCTCTGATGCTCCTTGTGTCCAAAAGTCTATTGATCTTAGCCTGAATATACTCACTGGACATCTACAGCCTTCAAAAGTGAATTTTGTCAGTGTAAGGCTTTTACGAGTTTCTTTGTAAAGAGATTTCCCTTCATGTCATTCCAAAATTACTACTCTTTTTTCCTATACTTGCCAATTTTAGATTCTTCAATTAATGGAAATAATATTTCAGTTTCCACCCTGTCAGTCACTCTCAGGAAAGCATTTAATTTTCTATTCTGTATAAGAAAATAACTGCAGATGCTGGTACAAATCGATTTATTCACAAAATGCTGGAGTAACTCAGCAGGTCAGGCAGCATCTCGGGAGAGAAGGAATGGGTAACGTTTCGGGTCGAGACCCTTCTTCAGACTGATGTCGGGGGTGGGACAAAGGAAGGATATAGGTGGAGACAGGAAGATAGAGGGAGCTCTGGGAAGGAGGAGGGGAAGGGAGGGACAGAGGAGCTATCTGAAGTTGGAGAAGTCGACGTTCATACCACCAGGCTGCAAACTGCCCAGGCGAAATATGAGGTGCTGCTCCTCCAATTTCCGGCGGGCCTCACTATGGCACTGGAGGAGGCCCATGACAGAGAGGTCAGACTGGGAATGGGAGGGGGAGTTAAAGTGCTGGGCCACCGGGAGATCAGTTGCGTTAATGCGGACCAAGCGCAGGTGTTCAGCGAAGCGATCGCCGAGCCTGCGCTTGGTTTCGCCGATATAGATCAGTTGACATCTAGAGCAGCGGATGCAATAGATGAGGTTGGAGGAGGTGCAGGTGAACCTCTGCCTCACCTGGAAAGAATGTTTGGGTCCTTTGATGGAGTTGAGGGGGGAGGTAAAGGGACAGGTGTTGCATCTCGTGCGGTTGCAAGGGAAAGTGCCCGGGGTTAGGGTGGTTTGGGTAGGAAGGGACGAGTGGACCAGGGAGTTGCGGAGGGAACGGTCTCTGCGGAACGCAGAGAGGGGAGGGGATGGGAAGATATGGCCAGTGGTGGGGTCCTGTTGTAGGTGACGGAAATGTTGGTGGATGATACGTTGGATCCGCTGGCTGGTGGGGTGGAAGGTGAGAACGAGGGGGATCCTGTCCTTGTTGCGAGTGGGGGGGATGGGGAGCAAGAGCGGAGCTGCGGAATGTAGAAGAGACCCTAGTGAGAGCCTCATCTATAATGGAGGAGGGGAAGCCCCGTTTTCTGAAAAACGAGGACATCTCGGAAACCCTAGTCTGAAACACCTCATCCCGGGCGCAGATGCGGCGTAGACGGAGGAATTGGGAGTAGGGGATAGAGTTTTTGCAGGGGACCGGGTGGGAAGAAGTGTAGTCCAGATAGCTGTGCGAGTCGGTGGGCTTGTAATAAATGTCCGTCACTAGTTTTTCTCCTGTGATGGAGATGGTGAGGTCCAGAAACGGGAGGGAGATGTCAGAGATAGTCCAGGTATATTTAAGGGCAGGATGGAAATTGGAGGTGAATTTTCTATTCTTCCTACTAAAGAACATAATTTCAAGTTTTTCCACAGTTTACCCCAGATACCACTTTCTCGCCCACTTGTTTCATCCTCCAATGTCTCTATGCGGACTTTCAGTTCAGTTTCCCCTAGGCTTTGTATCACTGCTGTTTTTTGTAAATGTTACACTCACTCTATTCATGCAGATTATTGATATGTATTGTGCATAGCTGCAGCATCAACACTGATACCCATAGTACGCTACCATAAACATCATTTATTCTTGGTCTCTGCTTTCTGTCCTCTTACCAATTCTCTACCATGCTGATATATTTCTCCCCAACCCTAAGAGCTTGTAATTTATTAGATTAGGTTAAAGTGTATTCCATTTGCTAACCACCCACCTAAGTAGATATAATGCTTAGCAGTTGATTAATGGGGCTGATGTCCCTGTTGAGATACGATCGTAACAAATTCTGAGATCCGATAAATCTAACACATAATTTATTGTCACGAGGGAATGGTTACTCTTGCAAAATGTGTTTTTGTACTTTTGGTGCAGAAATTTATTGTGGGTTCGGAAAACTTTTTAAATATGTATGTGAAACACAATGGAAATAAAGCATTTTTAAACTGTGAAAATGCGAGAAAATTCTCTAACACTAAATAAATTACGCAAAAGTCACAAAGTTGAGTAAACTGTATGAACAACATATTTATTTTCAGAATAGTAGATGCATATTGAATGGATAAATAATGAATATTCCTTGTGTTTTTCTAATGAATGATAAAGCACTATCTATGGATACTTGTGTTAATAACTAATTTCAATTACCATATGCAATTTGGCTCTGACAGGCACCTATTAAGTAGATTCCAGCTGTATCTCCCTGAAGAAATGTCTTAATTACATAAATTTCCATATGTATAACAGTGAATTATACAAGTCCAACAGAAACCTAATTGCATATGTTTATTGGAGTCAATCAGCATTTACCCATGATTTATTTATTGTTCCTGTCCATCATATTTAGTACATCTATATATCTAGCCCATGCTCATTTAGTACGCATTAATTGCAAGTTTTATGAGTTCACATACAGTTTGTCACAATGATTTGGCATGCAAAAAGTACATTGCTATATTTTACAGATGTTAGTTGAGAATTTTGAACACCAAACATCCAGGTGATTGCTACAGTGCTGGCTCGAAGGGCCAAATGGCCTTCTCCTGCACCTATTTTCTATGTTTCTAGATCCAAGCTGTTCACCAGAGAAAAACCAAAAATCCATTTTGTTGGAAATTTCAAATAAAGCAGCTCCTTTCAATTTTACTACCTAGGAAGTGTATTCACTGAAACAAGTGATATCAAGTCTAAATGTATGGCTTTTCAACTTGGAAGAAGTCATAGTCATGCAGATTGGAAACAGGGCCTTTGTCTCAATTTGCCCACGCTGACCAACTTGCACCATCTACACTTGTCCCGCCTGCCTGTGTTTGGCCCATATCCCTCCAAACTTTTCCATTCCATGCACTGATTCAAATGTTTCTTAAATGTAGAGGTAGTATCTGCCTCAACGACCTCCTCTGGCAGCCCATTCCATATACCTTCCACCCTCTGTGTAAAAAAGTTGCCCCTCAGGTTCTTATCAAATCTATTCCACCTCACCTTAAACCTATGTCCTCTGGTTCTTGATTCCCCTACTCTGAGTAGAAGACTACCCCATCTAATCCTCTCATGATCTTATATACGTCAGATTACCCCATATCCTCCTGCACTCCAAGGAATAAATTACTAGCCTGCTCAATCTCTCCCTATAGCTCAGGCCTACGAGTCCTGGCAATATTCTTGTAAATCCTCTCTGCACCCTTTCCAGTTTAACAACATCTTTCCTCCAATAGGGTGACCAAAACTGAACACAATACTCCACATGTGGCTTCACTAATGTCCTGTACAACTGTAACATGACCTCCAGACTCCTATACTCAATATTCTGACCAATACTCTGGTCCTTATGTCTTTTTCCACAGTAAAAACAGAGGAGAAATATTTATTGAGGTCCTTGTCCATTTCCTATGGCTCCATGCAGAGTTGACCACTTTGATTCCTGAGGGACCCTATTCTCTCCGTAATGTTATTTGCCAGGGCTATCTCTTTTTGCCCCCCTGATTTCCTTATTTCAGGTACTTTTTACAAAGCCATTTTATCTTTGTGGAATTCCCCAAAAATGACTTCAGATTAGGATACAGCTAATAATTAAAGTGAATTGTCACAAACTTGGCAAATCTAATTATTTTTAAGAGAAAACTTTTTGCATACTTGGTCCTTGTATTTTACAGCAGTATTAGCAGTGTCTAACAAATTCAGATCATAAAATTAAATATGGAGGTTATCACAATAGCAAATGATGCATCCAGTCAGCCACATGGAAAAGATCAAATTATGCAAAAACATTAAATGAACAGATACAGAATAAATAAATGAGATGTACCATTAATAAAATGTAAGCTTGGAAAAGCAGCGTGACAAATGTCAACACAAGTAAAGGCGAAAAGAAAGATTTGTGCATGATTATTTAATACTATTCAATGAACACAATTTGTTGAATAGATGTCAAGAAGTTTGCCGAAGTGGACTGCAATATATTTAATGCATTTACTTATCAGTTCATCTATTTTTATTATTGACCAAAGTGAGTTTGCTTGGTTCTATCCAGAAACCACTTTCCCAAGGGGAGTGGAGATAGGTGTTGAAATTTAACCTCTCCTCCAATCTATTTGACTAGGAGTAACTTCATTATGAAGTTGATATTTTGCTCAAGCTTGAGAACCCACCTTCTAAATTTCAATGAAACTATCTCTACTCCACATGATCCACTGCTTCTGAAATCCTCATTTACCAATGCATTACTTGTCAGCCACTGAAGCTTCCTGCATCTCTCAGAACTCCACTAAGTGCCACATTAAATCCAACTTACTTATTACCACTCTTAGTTTCTTGAGTTATAATAGTATTACTGCTAGGGAAGATAGACACAAAGTGCTGGAGTAACTCAGTGGGGTAGACAGCATCTCTGGCAAAAAAGAATGGGTGATGTTTCAGGTCAGAACCCTTCTTCAGATTCTGGATTCTGAAAAAGGGTTCCGACCCGAAACGTCACCCATCCTTTTTCTCCAGAGATGCTGCCTGACCCGCTGAATAAGTCCAGCATTTTGTGTCTATCCTCGGTATAAATGAATATCTGCAGTTCCTTTCTACACATTACCACTAGGGAAGTTGCCTTTCAAGAGAAGTTGCCTTCCCTAGTATTGCATAAAATCCTCATCTCTTAAAACACTCTTTCTGGCCTTACCTGAACCATTCCTCGTTTTTATTGATCCCTCCCTCTGCATCTTTCTCTGATAAACTTTGCCCCCTCCATTACTAGGAGCGTATGTTTCCCCTCAACAACCATCTTCCTAAATCTCCTCAGTTATCAAGTTTGAATTCCTCTAATTCCTGTCTTAAAAGATTATTTTTTGCACTTCCAGAAGTTATTCATCCTGCTGTCAAATTTGAACATGGTCAGTGTGTTAAGATGACGATGATTGCAATATGTAGGGCTTGATTGTCAAGAAAGACACTTCAAACTGAACATCCCAAATGGAAATATATTGAAAGGAAATGCCATTTTTAATATAATGTAGTTGATTAACTTTGCATTGCATTATGATCTAAAGTAGGATCATTGGTTGATTGTTCTTTAATTTATGATAACCATTAATATTATTAATGCCATCCTGAGATGTGCTAATGACACAAAAGGATGACACAGTCTTAGTCAAAAGCAACGAACTGGAGGAATTCAGCGGACTTGGTAGCATCGGTGGAGGAAATTGAACTGATGACATTTTGGGTTGGGACCCTTCAACCCTTCCTCAGAGATGAGGAAAACGTTTTCACCCAGAGAGTTCTGAATCTGTGGAATTCTCTGCCCCAGAAGGCAGCGGAGGCCAATTCAAGAGAGAGTTAGATTTAGGGCTAGGAATCAAGGGATATGGGAAAAAAAGCAGGAACAGGGTACTGATTTTGGATGATCAGCCATGATCATATTGAATGGGAGTGCTGGCTCAAAGAACCGAATGGCCTCCTCCTGTACCTATTTTCTATGTTTCTATGTTTTTAACAGAATGACGGCATAGGGGGAGAAATTTGGAAAAGTGAGGCAGATGTCAGGCAAAGCCTGGCAAGTGATAGTTGGATACAAGTGAGGGGTGGTGGTTGGAAGATGGGTGGAAATAGTGACAAAGGCTAAAAGTGAAATGGAGACAAGATGGCAGCAAAGACTAGTGCTGAGTAAAGATACAATAGAGTATTAGTACTTTCTGAAATGATTTTGTTCCCTTTGTCCACTGCATTGACCCACTCAAACACGGAGTGCATTTCCATTAATATTCCCTGCTGGTTATAGATATTGAAGCAGGATCTAGGATTTTAATGCTATTAAATATGTTCAAATGACTCTGTGCATAATACTTTTTTTTCATTATTGATACATAGTTCAGCTTATTTGAACAGGATGTGTGTTTACATAAAATTCAAGGAAGGTAACTATTCATCTATATAAGATTTTGGTATCTTATTCGAGATGAAATCAACATGAACTATGCTGTACATTTGGGAAAGGGCTATATTGTATGCAGATGAGCATGTTTCTAGTCTATTCAAAGGTGGCTAAAAATGGGGTTATTTACCCTCAGTGCAATACAGCAATGGATTAGGCTCACAGGTAATTTTAAATACATATATGGCTAGTTTCTGGTACTAAATAATCATACACAAATCTTCCTCGTCACTTTTGCTTGTCAAATTGCATTTTAAAACGTTCATTTTATGCATGGTATATTTAATTATCACTTGATCTTTTCCTATCCTCTGTAATTGCAGAACGGCTCATTTGAGGTGAATCAGAGCCTATGGCTTGTCACTTCATAACTCCAACAATTTTGTATGGACTATTCTGTTTATTCTGTAAAATTCCAGAAATAGCTATAAATTGGAAATAAAGGGCGCGAGGAACTCATGAAAATGACAATAACCAGAGAAGTAATAACGTAAATTGTTCAAGCTGTTGGGTGACATGCCCTGGTGGATTTTATACTAAGGAATTAAAAAGTTGAAACAAAAGTAGCTGATGAGATAGTTGATGCATTGTTGTTTTTTTTAATTTTCCAAAGTTTCTGAGCTTCATGGAGATTTCCATCAGTCTAGGAAGGAACTGCAGATGCTGGTTTACATTGAAGATAGACACAAAATGCTGCAGTAACTCAGCGGGTCAGGCAAAATCTGTGGAGAAAAGGAATAGGCGACGTTTCAGATCGAGACCCTTCTTCAGACTTCAGGGTTCCATCAGATTGGAAATAGACAATAGGTGCAGGAGTAGGCCATTCGGCCCTTCGAGCCAGCACCGCCATTCACCGTGATCATGGCTGATCATGCACAATCAGTACCCCGTTCCTGCCTTCTCCCCATATCCCTTGACTCCACTATCATTAATCAATAGCAAATGTAACTATACAAGACAGGAGGGAATCTAAAAGCACAAATGTAGAAGCCAGGTTAAATTAATGGGCAAAGATCTGACAAATGGTGTAAAATGTGGGAAAACGTGAAATGATCCCTCTGTTCAGTTTTCTATGTGGTGAGGGATTTCAGAGCTGAGAGAAACAGAGCAATCTGAGCATCCTTGTGCAAAATCCACTAAAGGCTGGCATGCAGCTACGACAAATAATTAGAAAAGTCAACAGAATGTTCTGATTTCTCCTGTGGAAAATAAATGTAAAAGTCAGGAGGTTATACTCCAGTTGGCTATGGAATTGGTGAAACTGTTAGACAACAAAGAGAGACAGATTGTCAGGGGATATAGTAATAACAATCATCGATAAAAAGCAAACACCAGTCTAAAATCCATTTCTATCATTCTCTGTTCCTCAATTGATATTAGGCTAAATAATTGGTCAATTAAAATCACCAGGGCACAATGTTGTCAACAAAGACACTTGTCAATTAGAATGGCAGCTGTGTGATGTTTACAGTCACTTGACATAATCAGTTCTCATAACTAACCACAGTTCATGGACAGACCCCAATTCATTATAGTAACGCTGCAGCAGAAGAAATCCTGATCTTTACATGTATAATAAGCTATATATTTTTTCAGTGTTGGTACAGCCAATTAAGGTAACGTGGCATGAAGCAATCTGACAAGGAATAGAGTAAACCATATTGTCTCAGAGGATACAAAGGGCTGAGTTAACGAAAATCCATATCAGCACCACGAGAGACATATTGAAACTGAGCAAGGATACACTGATGAGGTGTGTTGAGGAGGGAACTGCAGATGCTGATTTACACCGAAGTTAGAAATTAAATGTTGGAATAACTCAGCAGGTCAGCAACATCTCTGGAGTAAAGGAATAGGTGATGTTTCGGGTCAAGACCCTTCTTCAAATTGGGAGTCAGGGGAGAGGGAAACTAGAGGTATGGAAAGGTACAGAACAGGTCAGAGCCGGGACCGATGACTAAAAATCCCACAATGGGCTATTGGCTGTGGGAAAGGTGATAACGAGGGTATAATACAAACAGTAAAATTAGTAGTATTATTACGGTGAGAGAGCTGAGTTGTAAGATGCTGAAGCACAATATGAGGCGCTGTTACTCCAATTTGCGTGTGGCCTCACTCTTACAGCGGAGGAGGCCCAGGACAGAAAGGTCAGTATGGGAAGGGGATTGTAGATGAGTGAGCGATAAATAGCTGTGAAATTAACCTAGGGCAGAAAACACCTATTCTTGGGACAGGCAGCATCTCGAGAGAGATGTTTGAAAAAGGGTCTCGACCCGAAATGGCACCCATTCCTTTTCTCCAGAGATGCTGCCTGTCCCACTGAGGGTTACTCCAGCATTTTGTGTTTATTTGTGGTTTAAAGCAGCATCTGCAGTTCCTACACCTGTTTAGTTTAGAGATACAGCGTGGGAACAGGCCCTTTCGGCCCACCGGGTCCACGCCGACCAGCGATTCCCGCACATTAACACTATGCTATACCCACTAGGGACAATTTTTATATTTATTAAGCCAATTAACCTACATACCTGTACGTCTTTGGAGTGTGAGAGAAAACCAAAGATCTTGGAGAACACCCATGCAGGTCACGGGGAGAATGTACAAAACTCCATACAGACAGCAACCGTAGTCGGGATCGAACCTGGGTCTCCAGCACTGCATTCGCTGTAAGGCAGCAACTCTACCGCTGCGCCACCATGACCTATTGTTGGGAAGCGGGCAAGACATGAATAAACCAGCCTTAATATATTTAAGAATGAAGGTACCTGGTCCCTGGCAGCGCAAAATTACTATGGGAAGCCCTCTGTCTTCAATGCATGCATTGGAAAATGGGTGATTGAATCTGACCACCAGCCTCATCAATAATGGTCATGGTTAGTGTGCTATCAGTCACCTGTCATACCTCAAGAGTCAAGAGCATTTTATTGTCATGTGTCCCAGATAGAACAATGAAATTCCTACTTGCAGCAGCACAACAGAATATGTTAAAACATAGTACACTGTGAACAATAGAATAAACAAGTTCTGTGTGTGCTTGGACAGACGCGCGCACACGCACACCCGTGCACACACACACACTGATAGTGCAAAAAGACAAAACTAATGCTTCTAAGTCTATTTAGTTCAGAGCTTATTTGGAGGAGGTGGTGTTTAATAGCCTGATGGTTGCAGGGGAGAAGCTGTTCCTGAACATGGACGTTACAGTTTTCAGGCTCCTGTACCTTTTTCCCGATGGCAGGGATGAAATGAGTGTGAGGCCTAGGTGGTGTGGACCACTAATGATGCTGGCTGCCTTTTTTGGCTGCCTGTAAATTGCTTCAATGGTGGGGAGGTCAGAACCCGTGATGGACTGGGCAGTGTTTACAACTGTTTGCGGTCTTCACTCCTGGGAATTTAAATTGCCAAACATGGCCGTGATGCAACCAATCAAGACGCTCTCTACTGTACATCTGTAGATGTTCAAGAGAATCCTCTCTGACATACCAAATCTCCGCAATCTTCTCAGGAAGTAGAGGCGTCAATGAGCTTTCTTTATAATTACAGCAATGTGTTGGGTCCAGGAAAGATCTCCAGAAATATGCACGCCCAGGAATTTGAAGCTTTTGACTCTCTCCACCATCGTCCCGTCGATATAGACAGGTTTGTGGATCCTCATCCTTCCTCTTCCAAAGCCCACAATCAGTTCCTTGGTCTTACTGATATCGAGAACCAGGTTGTTGTGGTCAGTCGATTGATCTCACTTCTATACTCTGACTCATCATCATTTGTAATTTGTCCAACAACGGTGTCGTTAGCAAACTTGAAGATGGAGTTCGCACTGTGTCTGGCTACACAGAGTGAGTATAGAGTGAGTAGAGCAGGGGCTGAACACACAACCTTGAGGTGCTCCCTCCGTATTGACGGCTATTGAAGAATAAGTGTTGCCAAGAAGACAGGTTTGTAGGTTAATTGGCTTCTGTAAGTTGTCCTTGGTAATTAGGACAATGTACGGGATGCTTGGCATGGAATGTGCCGAAGGACCTGTTTCCAGGCTGTATCTCTAAACTATATAAACCTTTCATTAATTTTTAAAGCTCTATTAAATCTTCTCTTAACTTTCTCTGTTACAAGAAGAAGAATCCCAGCTGCTCTGTACTATCTACATTATTGTATTTTTTTGTGGAACTGTTCTAGTCATCTGGCAGCAAGACTCTTTGAAGATCCAAAAGGAACATTATAACATGCATATTTTTTTCTCCAATTTCTTCTTGATTTAAAAATACTCTTGACGAATCTTCCCCATTTCAGGATTCTTTTCACATTCCAGCATTACCAACCCATCAAATATTGGTTCCACTACAGTGAATAGTTATGTATCATCACTTTCGCATGAATTATTAAATACAACTACCAGCTGAAACTATCACAAAAGGCTGAAATATTGCAAGACATTAAGTCCAAGTGTCTACAACTGAAGTAAGGTGGAATGCGGTATAATTTCATCTATGCCTTTCTATTTGTTCATCGTGTTATTAACAAGGTGGAGTAGCAGACAAAAAGGTCGAAAATTGCATTTGAAACAGTGAATCAGGTTTCTGGATTCATTAAGCACATGATCCGTAGACCTGGGATGAACAGTGAGATACAAAAAGCAACATCTGTAATAATGAGTGGAGTGAATCAAAGAACAAAAGGTCACCAATCCCTTCAACCTCCCTATCTCTTTAGCAAACAACCAATGCTCAGGACAGTGCCGAGCATCATGAAAGTAGGTGTGAACAAGAAACTGCGGCTTGCTGGGGCTCCAGATCCATCAGAACAGCTGAATGTCACCATTAATGTCAGCTTTGGCATTGCAAAATCAAGGTTCACAAACACAAAAGTGTGGTCAACTATAAATAATAGTTGGTGTTGTCAGGAAGATATATGCAGGTTAGATGATTGGGCAGGTAAATGTCAAGTAAAATTTATTTCAGAGGAGTGCAAGTTAACCATATTTTATGAGAGATGAAGGAAAGGATATTTGCACTAAATGACAATACTTTACAGAGCAGAACCATTTAGAAAAAATTGAAGGGAACAAGTGGTTTATTTCCGAAAGGTTATGGAGGCCTACGTTTTAGAAGCAGGTGAATAACGCAGAAAAGTGAAAAGACAATTCTAAAATTATAGAATGGTTGGAGTTAGGATATTACATTTTGTTTCGGTTATTCTCAGGAGCATGCCTAAGTCACCAACACCAGTGATTAGAGATTCTAGCAAAAGCAAAAGTGAGAAACTGGGGCTATTCTTGTTATGACGTGGAACATTAAGAGGAAATTTGATAGCGGTGTTAAAAGTAAATAGGAAAAGTATATTTTCACAGTTCCACCATCAGCAAAAGAACAAAGGGGGAGAATGGAGGGAGTTTTTATAATGCAGCCGGTTGTTAAGGTATTGAACGCCCTGTCTCAAACACTGGTTGAAACATAATCCATTAGAGTTTTTAAAAGGATAAATATTTGAAAAACTGTAAAAGGATATGGGAAGTTGGCGGGGCAATGGAATTAAATGGATGGTGTTTTCAGAGGATCATTACAGCACAATTGGTTGAATGGTTGGAGAATTCTATGACTCCAATTCTATAATTACAGCACCTTGGAACCTGTCCTGTAACAAGAAGAGTTTGGAGCACTGGGAACCTCGGGCGTTGATGCAAGGTAAATGATTACGGGTAAAGTCATAAGATAAGATATGTAAAACCTTCTTATAGAGGTCTTATAGAGGTGTACGGGGAAAAGAGGGTGGGATAGTAAGATAAATAGGTGTGCAGCAGGGTGGGGCACAGGGAAGAGAGGGGAACAAAAGGGGGGGAGGGGTGAGGATTACCTAAACTTGGAGAATTCAATGTTCATTGTGTTTTAAGTGGAATATGAGGCATAGAGACTGGTAACATATGCCTTTCATTCAGATAACATTACAAGTTTGTAATGTTGAATTTTCCCCCCTGCTCCCTTCCCCAGAAACTTGACTAACCTTGCACTAGTTTCCCCTACCCCTCTTTCCCCCTTCTCCCCCCCCCCCCCCCAAACCCCCTATCGATATGCACTCATCAAAGCACTTCAACACCATGGACATTAGTGCCACCGGTAAGTAGACATTGTGGCTAGTTACCTTATTGCTTTGGGGCATCTGTATTATCCAGGGGTTAGTGGAATCAAGGGATATTGGGAGAAGGAAGGCACAGGTGGATGATCAGCCATGATCACAATGAATGGCGCTGGTGGCTCAAAGGGCCAAATGGCCTCCTCCTCCACCTATTTTCTATGTTTTCTATGTCCTTCTAAAGCAGGATAGAAACTTCGGATCTAAGTAATGAGAGGTTGAAGGTGTCCACGAAACTCCAGTCAGTTGGTCCACAAAGCTTTTAAGTGCACGGCCTGCTATACCATCAGGTCCAGATGTTTTCAGAGGTTTCACCCTCAGGAAGGGCCTTCTAATGTTGGCCTCAGTGACTGAGATTACAGCGTCGTTGGAGGCTATGGGGGCGCTTCAATGTTCTCACTTTCAAAATTAGCATAGAAAGCATTGATAGGATGTAGGAAAACACCTGCAGATGCTGGTACAAATCGAAGGTATCACAAAACGCTGGAGTAACTCAGCAGGTCATGCAGCATCTAGGAGAGAAGGAATGTGTGACGTTTTGTTGACACTTGATTTACGACTTGGTTTCGCCTGTAGGAAGTGATTTCGTGCGAACCCTACCGCAGCTGAGTTACTCATCTTCAAATTTAGACCAAATGTCTTTCTGCTTTTCTGATGGCATTATTGAGGTACCATATTGATGGCATTCTGATGGCATTATTGAGGTCATACCTGGTCATACTAGATGGCCCTTTATCACCAGACTTGAATGCTCGAGATCTGTTACTCAGTAGATTATGGACCTGTTGGTTCATCCAAGACTTTTGGTTAGGAATCACTCTGGCCATCTTGGTGGCAATACATTCCTCCACACATTTCCATATGTAGTCGGCAATAACTGTGGCGTATTCATTCAGATCCATTGCCGAATCCTTGAATATCGCCCGATTTACCAACACCAAGCAGTCGCAGAGTTGTTCTTCTGCCGACAGACCAGCTCTGTGCACTCCTCACATCGGGAGCTGCGCTCTTCAGTCACTACCCTTTTGCAGGAAGAAGAAGCGCAGCCAGCTGGTCTGATTTTCCAGAGTGAGGGTAAGGGATGGAGCGATGGTCAAGGGTATTTCATCCTTTGGTGCTACAGGACACATGCCAGGTGGTAGTTAGGAAGTGACTTCTTCAAACTAGCCTTGCTGAAGATGCTGGGCTATAATGGGAAAGGATTCAGGGTACGCTGTCTGGGTGTTTGTGACCACGACGTTCAGTTCCTCTTGTGCTATCCGAACATCTTCCTGGAGCGGGACATAGATGATGGAGGCAAATTCCCTTGGGAGGTAGAAGGGACGGGGCTTCACTCTGAGATACTCTAGGTGCACAGAGCAGGAGTTGGACAAGATTTCCATGTCTAAGCAGCTGAGGGGGATGCCACCGCCTCTCCCTTGCCCCCAGTCCCTGTAATGAATTGATAAACCTTTGGGCTGAAGGGCTGAGCCTGGAGAGCTGGGATGAGCCACATGTTTGTGAAACACAACATACATCATTCCCTCGTGTCCCTTTGGTTAAACAACCCTGCCTTTAACTGAACACAGAGTGCAGCCATTGTGCAAGCCAATTTTGCATTGTAAATTTTAAATAGACCCCTTATTTACATATGAAGAGGCTAATGGTTGCTACAAGCATAGATGCAGGAGCCTATTTATTTGGCTAAGCTGATATAGTGAGTGATGCATTTCCTTCTTGTAATAGGAGCAAATTTGATACTTATCAAAGGAGAGGCTAGAACTTTAGCGTAAAGCACGGTTGCAAGATTTGTAAATCCAGCCATTCTTCTTCAACCAATTTCTTGTTATCAGGTACATCAACAATCTCACTGAAATGCAATACAAGATGGACTAAATACCTTGCCTCTGTTCCTGTGCCTCTTCCTACTTTCCTTATCCTCAGCCCTTTTGAAGGGAAGTGTGTTCCATACCTATGTGTGTAGAAACATATTCTCCATGACATCACTTTAATTTGACCCTGCTGTAATCATAAAACTTGGGGTTTGAATGTCCTCAAATTAAAAGAAATCTAGTACAAGAAACGGTCAAAATATACAAACAAGGAACTGCAGATGCTGGCTAATACGCAAAAGGACACAAAGTTCTGGAGTAACTCAGCAGGTTGGGCAGCATTTCTGGAGAACATGGATAGCTGACGTTTCGGATCAAGGAGGAGAGACGTAGGACAAAGCACAAAGTGTGGCAGACAATAGGTGGACGCAGGCAGAGCTTTTTAATAGGCCAATGATTGGATCGGAGGCCAGAGATAAAAGCAGAAGGTGTGAGACTGGATTGAAGAGTTGTAAAGCTAGAGGGAGGAAGCTAGAGGTGGTGTGGGAGAGAAAGAGGGGGGCGGGGATGTGGAGGGTTAGTTAGAGGTTATCTAAAATTGGAGAATTCAATGTGTTCATATTGTTGGGTTGAAAGCTAGCCAAGTGGAATATGAGGTGTTGTTCCTCCAGTTTGTGTGGGGCCTCACTCTGGTATTGGAGGAGGCCCAGTCTGAAGAAGGGTCTCGACCCGAAACGTCACCCATTCCTTCTCTCCAGAGATGCTGCCTGACCTGCTGAGTTACTCCAGCATTTTGTGATACCCAGGACAGAAATGTCAGCACGGAAATGGGAAGGGGAGTTAGAATTGGACCCACTGAGTTCTTCCAGCTGCTTTCCTTTTCCATCTACAGATTCCTGCATCTGCAGCCTTTCAGATTCCAAATTCTTTACAACTTGCTTTTCTACAGTATTACTTTGAAACATCACATTGGACTTCTCTATGGTCATTGATTATAAGTAATAGTGATGGAAATGTATCTACTTTGCCTGGATAGTCTTGTAAGCTGCAAAGTTTGCTCTGTGTATCCTGTGAAGTTTTCAAAGCCCATGCTGAAACCATTCTTTGTAGCCTCAAGTGAATGAAGCTAGTAAATTATAGGCTGTCTAACTTTATGGATTTATAATGGTAAAGAACCAAGATAATTCCAGTGTAAAAAGCCAGTGTTACAACCAACAGACAGCGAAGACGTTCACCTTTATCCCTCCCTCTAGCTTTACATTTCACTCCTCTCCTTTTATGTCACCTTCTATGTCTTTTCACTTTTCTATGTCTTTGTCACTTAATCCACTCATCTGCTAGTCAAAGCCCCCCTCACCTGTGTCCACCTATCACTTGCCAGGCTTTGTCCCACCCCCATCTCTTTTCCAGATTTCTCCCCCTTACTACAATCAATTTGAAGGGTCCCTACCTGAAACATCACCTTCAAAGATGCTGTCTGATCCACTGAATTACTCCAGGATGTTGTGTTTTGCTCAAGACTTTCATTTCACTGGTCAAAACTAGAATGTAACCCTGGTCCCAGGTATGAGGAGACAAAAATACCTTTCTTCGGTAAATAATTGTATTGGCACAGATTGCAGTAAATGTTATAAATGAAAGATAGCTTTTGCTTGTTTAGCTTCTATTTACAAAACAAAGAATATTGGTTAGCAAGTACTAGCCTTGATGTCAGGATCACATAAATATTAATCATCAATGAATAACAATAATTTTATCTTACTCCATTACATTGTATCTAGGGATGAAACCAAACCACTGTGAGAAAATATTGATTCCAGCAATGAACTGTCAATGGGAGCCCTGTGGAATTGATGCCAGCGCCATGTGTGATTATTGCATTATAAATCCCTGGAACATTCAACCTGAATTGAATTTCAGAATTTTGCTTTTGTGCTCAGTTTCAAAAATATATTAATTTAATGTGACATAGTCACAAAAACTGAAAATGGTCAATAAAATATCAAAAATGTGCAGTGATTCACTTTTCAGCCAGATATCTGCAGCAGAGTACAAAGATGTGATGAAGTTTCTCAACCAGTATTTCTTCAGTGCTGTTCACTTCCTTCTGCTTCTGCATCTTTGAAGGCGATGTTCCAGGTAGGGACCCTTCTTCAGGTTGATTGTGGTAAGGGGGAGAAATCTGGAAAAGAGATAGGGGTGGGACGGAGCCTGGCAAGTGATAGGTGGATACAGGTGAGGGGGCTTTGACGAGCAGATGAGTGGATTAACGTCTGCTTGCATCATGAGTAATCCTTTTCCACATTTGTAAAAGCAAACTGATTAGTGATTATGAGTAATTGGAAACATAAGCTTTTGGAGATTTTAATGCATCACGATTGATAATGAACTTTGATTCATTTTATGCCTAAATAAAAATTGGTGCGACAGTTTATACCTTGCTGTCATTTTTTCCCCTGAATGTTGTTCATAATATTAAGAACTCAATCTATTGCACAAAATAAGGTGCGACAAATTATCTAGATTTCCTACAAGGCTGGTAGTGGCATTAAGGTACAATGTTGTAGCGGGTCTAATCTTGGTTCCGGGCAACCAGGGGCTACAAAAACCTACTGCCTTGCAATAAAAATGAACAAAATTCATCTTACATTTTTAGAGTAAAAATATAGTCATTTTCCAAATCCATTTGGGGGGGTTTAGGCATTTATTTTTTTTCGCATGAAGGATTCAAATGAATCATGTCGCAGCACGGGTATTTTTAGATTAAAACAAGAACGACGCTCCCCCAGTTTACCTTCTGACAGCCTTTCATTTACATGATGCAATGATGAATGGGGTTGCCAATTATCACAGCTATCAATCTATCATTTAAGCTACAGGATACCCATGCATGCATGACACCAAAAAAACCCTGTGTCAGGAAGCTCTGGAAAATTTAATCCCAAAATCTATTATTCCTCTGAAGTATATTCCACTCATAGCATGCATTGTCTCCATTTATTTACATACTTATCCCAAAATATTATTTGCTGAAATATATCTATCTCATTTGGATTCTTGCTTCCATCAACTCCCCAGGCAATCTGTTCTTTAGATTTACTTCTCGTTCACTTAAATAATGTAACGCTGGTAATATTCTCCCAGGTTGATGACAGCCCTCTGTACCCACACCCTTGGGATTATATTGGTCAATCAATCACAAGTCCATTGTACAATATTTTGACTGCTTCTTCCTTTATTTTCAGAACAAGCCTTTCTAAAGGCCTTGCACAAATCAATGTATTCACCCTTTGTTGGATTATCCCTTTCTGCAGCGTAATTTGAGATTTAAAAAATAAAATTGTCCAGGTCAGCTCCATTTTTCTGACTGAATCAAAAGAAAAGTCTATTGAAAATATCAAACTATATAGTTTCTGAAATAAATCAATGGGTGTATTTTGAGAAATCATTATCCTGACAGATCACAAAGGTCACAGGTGCGAACGCTGGTTTAAACTGAATTAGCAAGATTGGTTTGAGAGGTACTAAAATTGACATTAGTTTTATCAGAGGCAGCAGCATCTAAACAGCAGAAGATGAGCAAAGATGTTTAGTTTAGTTTAGTTTATTGTCACGTGTACCGAGGCACAGTGAACAGCTTTTTTTTAATGTATGCTATCCAGTCAGCAGAAAGACTATGCATGATTACAACCATGCCGTCCACAGTATACAGATGCAGGATAAAGGGAATAATGTTTAGTGCAAGATAATGTCCAGTAAACTTCGATTAAAGATAGCCCAAGGGTTTCGAATGAGGTAGATGGTTGGTCAGGACCACTCCCTAATTGGTGGTAGGATGGTAATGTTGCCTGGTAACAGCTTGGAAGAAACTGTCCCTGAATCTGGAGGTGTGCGTTTTCACTCTTCTGTACCTCTTGCCTGATGGGAGAGGGGAGAAGAGGGAGCATCCGAGGTGCAACTCATCCTTGATTATGATGGTGGCCTTGCCGAAGCAGCATGAAGTGAAATGGAGTCAATGGAAGAGAGGTTGGTTTGGGTGATGATCTGGGATGTGTCCACAATTCTTTCAATTTCTTGCGGTCTTGGATGTAGCTTTTCCTAAACCATGCTGTGATGCATCCCGATAAAATACTTTCTACGCCGCATTAAATGTTGCTGAGAGTTGTTGGGGCCATGCTGAACCTCTTCAACCATGTAAGTAAGTAGAGGCATTGGTGTGCTTCCTTGACACCAGGTTATGAGGTTTTCAATCTCCTTCCTGTACTCCGTCTCGTCATTAGTTGATATCCAGGCAAACTACAATGGTGTCGTCCGCGAATTTGTAAATTGAGTTGGGTTTGCATTTGGCTGCACAGTCGTGGGTGTACAAGGAGTAATGAAGGAGGCTGAGAATACATCCTCGCAGAGCGCCAGTGTTGAGGATTATTTTAGCGGATGATTTGTCACTTATCCTCACTGATTGGGGTCTGTTGGTCAAGAAAGCGAGGATCCAGCTGCAGAGATGACTACTGACTCCATGTTACATGAATTTGAAGATAATGGTATTGAAAGCAGAGCTGTAGTCTATGAATAGAAGTCTGATGTAAGTGTCTCTCTTATCTAGATGTTCCAGGGACAAAGTTAGGGACAGGGAGATGGCATCAGCCATGGACCTGTCGTGGCGGTAGGCAAACTGCCATGGGTCAAGGTTGCTTGGTAGACTGCATTTAATGCATTCCATAACCAGCCTCTCGAAGGACTTTATGATAGTGGAATGTCAAAGCCACTGGACGGTAGTTATTAAGGCGAGAATTGATTTGTATGCATTAACTGCATGGAGAAATGATATTCGGCATTATGGAGCAATATTACTGAGAACTTGGCAAATGACGGGACTGAAACAATAGAAGGCAATAATATCTCCATACCTAATGCTCCTTCTCCCACCCTATTTTATTTAATCTTTCAATGTCTTCTGATTTCTGAGCTGCAGATCATATAATTCTCACTTTCTTCCTTATGTCTTTGTACTTTGCAATCGGTTGAGTCGTCAGGTAATAACTGAAATTATTGTTCACACTATTCATATTAACTGGGCAATATCAGCAAACCTAGCACTTATTGCCATCAGCAATTGGCTTTGATACGGTGGTAGTGAGCCACCATCTTGAATTACTGTTGTCCTTCTTGTGAAGTTCTCCACACTGATGCTGGAAGGGATTTGGGGAGTTAGGAAGTGAATCACTTGCTGCAGGATACCCACCCTTTTCAACAATCACAAACATCTTCCTTTGTGTGAGGTATGACCCTTAAGATAGACACAAAGTTCTGGAGTTACTCAGCGGGTCAGGCAGCATCTCTGGAGAAAAGGAATAGGTAATGTTTCAGGTCGAGATGCTTCTTCAGACTGAGAGTCAGGGGAGAGGGAAACTAGAGGTATGTAAATGTTCAAAACAAATCAGAGCCGGCACCGATGATTAAAGAAAGGTGGAGCCCACAATGGTCCATTGGTGGCTGTGGAAGAGGCGATAACGAAAGGATATATGGATGCGAACAGCGAAACTAGCAGGACCACCAGGGGAGGGGAGGGGCGGAGAGACAGGGAATGCAGGGGTACTTGAAATTAGAGAAATCAATATTCATAGCACTGGGTTGTAAACTGTCCAAGCAAAATGTGAGGTGCGGTTCCTCCAATTTGCGTGTGGCCTCACTCTGTCAGTGGAGGAAGCCCAGGACAGAAAGCTCAGCATGGGAATGGGAAAGGGAGTTAAAATATTTGTTAACAGGGAGATCGCATAGGCCAAAGTGGACTGAGCGTAGGTGTTCAACGGAACGATTGCCCAGTCTGCACTTGGTTTTTAGGCACGAAGACGCTGGGCCAAAGGGCCTGTTTCTCTGCTGGAGAGTTCTGTGATTATACGACCCTGAAGAAAACCAATGCATAATTGTTGTCCCTCTGACAGGCCATGACAATTCAGTGTCTGGCCTGGTTTGAAGATGCAATGTGGCAGGGACAGATGTCATGAGCACAAACTTAGTGAAACACAAGCATCTCATACACTTCTATGGTGATGTACAAGCAGGGAAATTACTCCATGTATATGGCAGCAAGATAGGTGAGTTTGCTTCATGTTTCAGGTTCAATCTACTAACACTCTCTTCCGCCGATCGGAGCTGGTCCTCACTCTCAACAACTTCTCCTTCAACTCCTTTTAATTCCTCCAAGAAAGGCGTAACTATGGGCACTCACATGGGTAGGAGAAGGGTCTCGACCTGAAACGTCACCTACTCCTTTTCTCCAGATATGCTGCCTGACATGCTCCAGCTTTTTGTGTCTATCTTTGGTTTAAACCAGCATCTGCAGTTCCCTCCTACTCCAAGAGAGGACTGTTTCAAATTCAAGAAAAGGTGTCAAATTACCACCACATATCACAAATGTGCATTTGCATCAGATGCCTCATAGGAAATAACTTGATTTTCATAACACACAAAAACTTGCTGCATAACTGAATTTTTCATCTTATGAGTTGGACTTGGAACAGTGAAGGAAGGCAGATGGCTTCAAATCAGTTCTCAGCATTGCATTATCCAAATAGGTCAAACCAGCTTATCAATGCAAAACTGCAAATTTGACTATTAGATTTCCATTACGTAACAACCATGACAACCTTGGAAAAATGAGCCTCAGGAGACTAATAAACTCAAAGTTTGAATTATCAGCACTTTCATATGCATTTTAATACAACGTAATTTGGAATTAATGTGACAAATTAATGTTCTGAGGTGTAGTAATAAAGTAGAAAAAGACACAAGTAAGCATAAACTAATCTGATAAAATGGCCTTCAAAAACGGTCTGCAAAACAACATTTATTTTACTTTCTTATATTAATTTCGTACATAACTGAGCTGAATACCCATATTTTTTATCTGTCCTTTGTTCTGCTCCTGTTATATTCTGTGCCACCAATATTCATCATGAGCTGCAGGAAGATAGGAGGCAGGGAGAAGGGAACTGATGAATACTAAAGCAGTGATTATTTTGGAATTAATTATTTTCAGCCTGCACTGCAAATAAATCACAATGCCCTCAATATAATTATCAAAGTGGCATTTTACATAATACAAATTAAAAGCTCATAATGAGAGTCTTCGTCACATCCTTTGCAGGGGCCCTCTCTCAGCATGGAATGTTAATTGCGCCTGTACTGTATATACCTGATGGCAAACACCTTCGCCAGTGGAAATGAGGTGACTTCAAACAATTACTTGGATTGT
The DNA here is from genome assembly GCF_053455715.1 of Rhinoraja longicauda. Classification (NCBI taxonomy): domain Eukaryota; kingdom Metazoa; phylum Chordata; class Chondrichthyes; order Rajiformes; family Arhynchobatidae; genus Rhinoraja; species Rhinoraja longicauda. The sequence continues at coordinate 24,656,134 of NC_135963.1, read as the reverse complement.
CTGGAAAATGAGCTGAATGGTCAATTTATCAGCAGTGTGAGACCTCAATCACGTTGGGTTCACATGACGCAATAAGTAACAGGTTTGAGTTTGAGTTTGAGGATAGTTTATTGTTGTGTACCAAGGTACAGTGAAAAGCTTTCTTGCATGCTAACTAGTCAGCGGAGAGACAACGCATGATTCCAATCGAGCCATCCACAGTGTACAAATGCATACTATTGGGAATAACATGAATAACGTTTAGTGCAAGATAAAGTACAGTAACGTTCAATCAAAGATAGTCCGAGGGTCTCCAATGAGGTAGATAGTAGTTCATACCTTGTAGTTCATAGTAGTTCAGGACTGTTCTGTAGTTGGTGGTAGGATGATTCAGTTGCCTGATAACAGCTGGGAAGAAATTGTACCTGAATCTGGATGTGTGCAATTCTATGTGAATCTATGATTCCCCATACCTCCTGCCTGATGGGGGAGGGGAGAAGAGAGGATGGTGGGGTTGCTGCCTTGCTTATGCTGCTGGCCTTTTATATTAAAAATATTGTAGCAAGTTATGTGGCACAGGGATGTGGTGCAGGGCCTACTGTCGTTCATTATTTATATCAATGATTTAGATGAAAATATTGGTGGCATGGTTTATAAATTTGCAGAAGACACCAAAATTGATGGTATAATGGCCAGTGAAGCATGTTATCAAAGATTACAACAGGATCTTGATCAACCGGGCCAGTGGAATGAGGAATGGCAGAAGGATTTTAATTCAGATAAATGTTTAATTCAGGTAAGTGTTGCCATTTGTGAGGACAACCCAGGGCAGGAATTGCTCAGGAAAAAGTGCAGCCGTGGGGAATGTTATACAACGGAAAGAGACCTCGGGGTGCAGGTACGTAGTTTCATGAAAATAATGTCAGAGGTGAAGAAAATGTTTGTCACTCTTGCCATCATGGGATTGAGTATTGTGCGCAAGAGTTGGGGCATCATGTTACAGCTTTACAAAATGTTTATAAGGCTATATTTATAGAATATTATTAAACTGGAAAGGGTGCAAAGATTTACAAGGGTGTTACTGGGTTTGGAAGTTTTGAGTTAGTTATTCGGAGAGGCTGGAGAAGCTCATTCTTTTTTTTTGTAAGGGGCTAAGAGGTAACTGTATAAAGGTTTAATGTCATTAGGAGCATGTATAAGGTGGATAGCCACAGTCTTTTAACCATGGTAGTGGAGTCTAAAACTCAAGTGCATAGATTTAAGGTGAGAGGGAAAAGATTTAAAAGGGACCTAAAGGGCAATTTGTTCAGACTGTGTGAGTGTGGGAGAGATGGTGAGGGAATGAGGGTGTGCACTCTGCTTTCTCCCATAGAAAATTGCTAATAGGTTCCATAAGCCCAGTTGAAAACCCCCATTTGAAGAGACACACACCTATTCCAGGCCAATGTTCTGGCTGAAACTTTGTACAGTTCCATGACAATTAACCTCTGTGCGCTCCAGGTGGCCATGGGATGGTTTTAACCCAATGAACCAAATCACAATTTAAAAAAAAACTATTCTCATTTAATCATTCTTTGAATCAGGCTTGACTTAAACTTTATTGAATTGATAGCATTTTGCTATTTCCATAATTGATTTGCTATTTTAACTGAGGATGCAACATGTCATATCAGAGCATTACATTCCAGGATGAGGAAATACATACGTATTGTATCTGATGTTTCCAGATTCATAACTCTGTCTGCATGTTTACATGCTCCATTGTATACAACTGCATGAAGTACACAACTGGAAGTGATAGTCAACCTTAAGGCCTCCCAAACAAATCAAGCTAAATTCCACTGCAGTCACAGTTACCTAGACTAAAGCCACCCTGCCATTCTCACCCATGTGATACTTACAGTATTTCCACATTACATGCATCAATACTGAGCAGGTTTAAACCAAGTAATAAACCTCTCACATTTCTACATTTCTTTCGAATCAGCACTCATGGCAATGGTCCCAGTCCCCAGCTCCCTGCCCCCACTACCAATACTCAACAACCCTAGACCTCGGAGCTCCTAAGTGCCAGCCCAAGGGATTAGATTTCCCAACCGGACTTGGACAGGCTTCAAGTGTAAATTCATCAAACTCTATTGGAAATTTGGATAAAAACACTTGCTGGATCTCTGCCCACTTTTGGCTATGTCCAATTTAGCACTGTACATTCTCAGTGTGCAGGAAGAACCTGTCATTTTTTTTTGTGGGCTGGATGCATGCAATTGAGAAAAAGAATATGGAACTTTTTTGCATTTCTCTGACTGACATTGTTTTCATTTTTTTACACATCTAAACTTGTTTTGCTGGCATGGGGTGGCGATGAATTTTCCTTGAGATGCCTCCTTGCAAACACTACCATAAATTCAGCCAAAGGCCGAATTAATAACATCTTCAAACTTAAACCACAGTTCCGATAATAAAGCAGGAGATGCCTGATGAAAATTCCTGCCATGATTGCACAGAGGTCAATTCAAAGTGCTCGGTAAACCAAATGCCAGATTATTATAACATCCTGCAAGTATTTTGTTTGGCTCCATTTCTTTTGTTGCTCAGTTTTAAGATCGTCTATGGAATCATATAGAGATATATTCACACAAAGGCAGAGCAAAGTCATGGCCACTCACCCACTTAGTCTATGATAACTCATTGATTTAACTAATTAATCCCACTCCTTGCTTTTCTGAACTACTTTTGTTCTTACCCTTTTCAAAGCTGTTTTGAACTGCTTTCACCATCATTTTAGAGACTGCATTTCCTTCATATAAAATGAGCTACATAGGTTTTCTATTCTCTCTGGTTTCCTTACTAATTATCTAAACGACATGTTATTAGTTCACAACTCACTTGATACAATAAATATGTTCTCCTTTTTTACTCTGTTAAAACTATTTATGATTTTGAAAACTACCAAATCACTTCTTAATCTTCTGTGCTGTAAAGAAAATAATCCCAAATTCTCCAGCAAAACCAAGTGACTGTGCCTGCATCACTAATACATTCTTGCAAACCTTCTCTGTACTGGTTCCAAGGACTTGAATTTCATCTTAGGGCTGTTGCCCAGAATTGTTCACAATACTGCAGCTGATGACTAACCACTGTTTTGTAACACTTGAACATAACCTTTGTGTTCTTGCCAGTCTCCACAAAACCAAGAGCCTCAAAAGTTTTATCATCTGTTTTGTTAACTTCCACTGCTAACTGAGAATAAATCCTGATGTGATAGTTACACCACCCCTTCCCCTCGCTATTTGCAATCCCTTTCACTCCCCCACCCCAGTGCAGAACCATTTCACTCACTGTCCTGCCTCTCTTCTCCCCCCCCCCCCCACACCTGTCTGCTTCCACCTATATCACTTTACATTTCATTCCACTTCTAACCTTCTCAGACACTCTTTTCATCTCTAGCATTTGTTACTTACTCCACCCATCTGCCAATGACCCCTCCCCCCCCACCCCTTACATGCATCCACCTATCACTTGCAGGCTTTGTTCCCCCCACCCCACATCTTTTCTCCCCCTTACAGCAATCAGTCTGAAGAAGGGTCCGGTCCTGAAACGTTGCCTATCCTTTCCATCCTGAGATGCTGCCTGATCCATTGACTCACTCCAACACTTTGTGATAGTGTGATGGTGACATGATGGTGGTTGTGGGAGACCTAATCAATGCTGGTGAGAGGGAGAGGACGGCAGGGTGGGGAGCAGATTGCAGCAAAATGGAAGTGCACCGAGAGTGGAGGATTGGTGGTGGGATGGTGGATGGCAAAGGTTTGATTGTTTGTCAAGTCAAGTCAAGTCAATTTTATTTGTATAGCACATTTAAAAACAACCCACGTTGACCAAAGTGCTGCACATCTGATTGTTAAGAGAGAGGTCCTGTTGAGCAGGGAGATAAATTATAGAAAGAAGGGGAGGGTAGTGTATTACCTCAAAGACTATCTACTCGTATGGGCTTGTGATCGAGATAGACTGGTTTAGTTTGTTTTGTTTAGTTTAGAGATACAGCACTGAAACAGGCCCTTTGGCCCACCGAGTCCGCACCAACCAGCGATCCCCATACACTAGCACTATCATGCACACTAGCAACAGTTTACAATCTTTACCAAAGCTAATTAACCTACAAACCTGTACGTCCTCAGAATGTAGGAGAAAACCGGAGCACCTGGGGAAAACCCATGCGGTCACGGGGAAAAAGTAAAGACAGCACCCGTAGTCAGGATTGAACCCGGGTCTCTGGCACTGTAAGGCAGCAACTCTACCACTGCACCACCATGCCACCCCAGTTTAGTGGCAGGGGTGAGAAGCACATGGTGCTCCAGAAGAGGTTGGATTGCAGAGGCCGAGGTCTGATCACAATGGAAATCTGACTTGGGGGGTCTGATGACAGGTGGATCGAATTCTAAATGTAATTGAAGGGCAGATGGAGTTGATCCAGGAACAGTGTTGGTCAGAATGATCAATTACTCGAGGAGCGGAGCAGGCAGGTTACTGTGGTGGTAATTGTTGGCTATTTCTTCAGCCTGGTGTGGCAGCAGGAGCAGGAGTGCTTGGCCCTACAAACTATCCATCATCTCTAGAATTTGGCAGGTTGGATACCAGTTCAGTATTTTTTACATTTCAAACCATCTGACTGAAGCAAACTACCTTGCTTTGGGGAATAAAAAGCTCTCCACTTAAATTTGGCAAAGATGAAAAAAATGTGGAAAGTGAAATATATCTTAACATGAAAGGGATGGATGAGACACAGAAAGTCATCCAGCTTGACAAGAAAAAATGAGAGAATAGAGAGAACCAAGCTGCCAACTGCAGGAAAAGAGAGACAATATCTTTCTTTCTCTTCATCCGCAACATTTCACACTGACTAATTGCAAACAATCTCGATCTGGGGTTGCACTGCATGTGAAAACAGCTACTAAAGAGGTGCTTGTGGGCACCCCAGTGCAAACAATGCTCAATTTACATGCACAGACCTCATACAACTACATAGGTATTTAGGAACCACTAATCATGATGTTTCCTACATTAATTCACATAATGCCTGCAATTATTCAAGGAGCAATTGCAGGGTATGGGGGGGGGGGGGGGGGGGGGGAAGGGGAGGTTGGATGATACAGTATGGTGGTAAAGGAGGGTCAAGTTGCAATGAGAGACGGTCCCTCAGGTGGGAATTGCAGGGGGACAGCAGGATGGGTAGGGATTCAAACCATACCTGGAGCAGATACTGATCATAGACTCATGCAGCATGGAAACAGGCCCTTAGGTTCAACTTGCCCATGCTGACCAACTTGCCCCATTTCCTATCTTGGTGAGCCCAGAGAAATTAATACGGTGTAATTTCTTCTCTCAGAGAATACTGAACCTCAGGAATTCCCTGCCCCCGAGGGTGGGGGAGGTTAAATCATCAGATATGTTCCAGCAAGAGATGGATAAATATTTGAAAGATTGAAGAATTGATGATGCTACTGTTGGGGAGGATCCAAAGGAGGTTTATGAGAATGATCCTGGGGATGATTGGGTTAATGTATGAGGGGCATTTAAAGGCTCTAAGCCTATACTCGCTGGAGTTTAGAAGGATGAAGGGGAACTCATTGAAATCTACTGAATCATGAATGGCCTCGATAGAGTGGATGTGGAGAGGATGTTTCCAGGAGTGGGAGAGACTGAACCAGAGGGCACAGCCTCAGAATAAAAAGATGTACCTTTAGAATGGAGATGAGGAGGAATTTCTTTAGCCAGTGGGTGGTGAATCTGTGGAATTTAGTGCCACAGATGGGGCCACAGGCCAAGGCTTGAGGCATTTTAAAAGTGGAGATTGATATGTTCTTGATTAGTAAGGATGTCAAAGGTTACAGGGAGAAGGCAGGAGAATGGGGTTAAGAGGGAGAAATAGGTCAGCCATGATCAAATGGCTCAGTGGGACAAATTGCTTCATTCTGCTCCTATGTCTCATGGTCTTATGGTTATGGGGAACAGGATTAGAAGAGAGGTCGAGGCCATCATTGATCAGCCATGATCACATTGAATGCCAGGCGAAGCTTGAGGGGCCTGTGCAGCTACCCCAGCTCCTATTTTCTTGTACTTTGTTGTCTTAATTAACAGGTGTAAATAGATGTCTGACAGACTGGTCGGAGATGGATAATGGTGCATCACAGCGATCTGCTCAGGGACTCCTCCTTTTTCATTTATATAAATGATTCAGAGAGTGGCATAAGTTGATGGTGAAGTTTGCTGATGATATCATATCATATCATATATATACAGCCGGAAACAGGCCTTTTCGGCCCTCCAAGTCCGTGCCGCCCAGTGATCCCCGCACATTAACACTATCCTACACCCACTAGGGACAATTTTTACATTTACCCAGCCAATTAACCTACATACCTGTACGTCTTTGGAGTGTGGGAGGAAACCGAAGATCTCGGAGAAAACCCACGCAGGTCACGGGGAGAACGTACAAACTCCTTACAGTGCAGCACCCGTAGTTAATGTTTATAGCAACTTAATTAATGTTTTATAGCAACAGTGAGTAAGAATGCAGAAGCTATGGGAAGACATGGATTAGCTGCGTGGGCAGGTGGCATACAGCTCAGCGCAGTGTAATGTATAGTAGTATATTGTGGAGAAAATGACTGCCAATCAAAAACATCCCAAATGCAATTTCTTATTAGCGGAGACATCTCAAGGTGTGGTGATCGGCAAATCTCTAAAGATGAGAATGCAAACGGAAAACCTATAAAAAGGTAGGTAGTCTTCTAGGTTTCAGTAAGAATGGAAGGCAGTGATGCTTTATCTGTTTTCGGTTAAGAATACGGCACAAAACGCTGAGTGTCCTTTTGTAGGAAACATAATAAACATTGTTTAGCGACCCGAACAAAGAAGCACTGAAATTACACCAGAATGAAAGGTTATGGTTATCAAAAGGGATTTGAAGTAAAGTGATTTTCCTCCTGAAACTTAGCAGGTTAAAGATTGAGTCTCATTGAGGCTTTCAAAATTATGAGTGGTTCTGAGAAAATGAATAATTAAAGATTGTTTGCACTGATTGATGAATACGACGTAAACTAACAAGAAAGTAGAAGATTTATTATTTCCCCACATAGGAGGTTATTGCCACTGGGAACATAAGAAATGTTATTAAAACCAAATCTGCAGGGATAATCTCAAGCTTCCATTGAAGGAAATTAAGGGCTGACTAGCACTGGGACTTTCATACACCAAAAATGAATGGTTGCAAGTTGGCACATTTCATCTGTATCTTCCTGTGAGCATGGTCAAGGCTTTTATAACATTCTTTTAATGGTAATTGGAAACAAAAGGAGTCCTTGAAAAACATTTGGAAAGGAAGAATATAAAACATTGTGTGGAAACGGAAATAGATTTATAGTTGGTTGCCAGAGGACAGATATAATAGACCAAGTAACCATTCTGTAATAATGCCAGTTCCGAGCTAAAATTTGAGACTCTCAAAACTAATAGGAGGTCCATCTGTATAATGTATTCCAAACTAGGCGTTAAACGAATGAGTTCTGAATTATTTAGCTATTTGTAATCATTATCAGCATGGAGTGTGATCAAATTAGGTTTGTCTTGAACAAGCCTTCTTTAAGACCCATACATACAAAATTATCTTTTGTTAAATTTAACTGCTTGGTATGGGCAATGTTTTTAAAGGTGGAAGTATATTGGGGCACCGTGAGATCGTGGAAGGCATGAAATAAAATGTAAGTCTCTTTTCAAAAACAATTTGAAAGGAGTAAAGTCTGAGGAGAATACGCTCCATGTGGAGTGAAATCAATGCAACATTCCTTCTCAGAAGTTGTACTGCATTGGCTGATCCGAAAAAGATGAAGGGTGAAATTTCACCACGTTTATCAGGGCTCGGCACCACTTTGCCCAAAATAAAACTTTCATAATTCAGTCGGGAACAAAAGCTGCCTTCATTTTAAAAGCTGCTCAAATAAACTGAAAAAAAACAACTTTTTAAGCACGGTGCAAGGAAACTTTCTTTGATACGGCCCAAATGTTGGTTTCTTTTAGCTTCCTCACTTTCATTCCTAGCCATACATGGTACACAGTAATTTTTATGCAGCTACATTCTGTTTTTTCAGATGCTCGTGGTTTATTATTACCATAGCACTGCGCTGGCAGGCACTCAAGAAAAACCCTGGATAAATATCCAAGCGTTGCAGGATCACATCAATGAAAGGTCCGAAAATACCTGTATTATTTTTTTGGAGAATTTGAAACATCTGCATATACAAGTATAGCACCATTTATTGGCAATGAACCCTCCGATTCCTCAGCCCACTTCCCTCCCCAAGAAATAAAAACACTGTGTAAAGCTTGATGGAAAGAAATTCTTATTTTATTAAGTGATTGGCTTCCCTGTGGGTCTGGCTATTGCTTCAGGCTGTCACCTGTGGTGGGAGGCTGAATTGTAATCTGTGATATTTTTTGCAAAAGAGCATAAGGTGCCATTATTGCAGTTTATAACAGACCATAATTTGTTGTAGGAGTGAATCTAATCGCATCTGCCACTAGTTAGGCTTGCTCTTGAATGTAAATGTTCCTTGCCTGAGAGTGAAGGCTAATAACATCATAGTGAAGAAACCAAACCAGTTGGTACCAAGGAGAACAGAGAGAGCAATTCTCCTTATCTAACAAGGCTGAAGGCTTATTCAGTTAACTGCACAAGTCCACGCAAGTTGGAACGAGCAAGCTCCAGCTTTGCAAACCCAAACATGCATCACAGCCTTCGTCTTGCAATCACCAACCACGTTGGGGGTTGGGGGAAATCACACAGAGAGGGAGGGGAAGCAGCTTTCAGGATCAGTTGAGGGCAGTAGTAGATGAGATGACCAGTGGGGAAGTGTAGAAGAGGAGAAAGGATGGGGAAGATAATTGGGAGAAATGTGTTGAGGATGAAAAAGGATGTGAAAGATGATTAGGTAGCTTACAACCCTGCCGTTTGAAAGTTGAATTCTAGAATTTTAGGTAACGTCTGCAAACACTTCCCTCCTTCCTCCCCACACTCTCCTCCCCACCTTCGTCCACGAAAAGTTAGTTAACCAGTCCCACAGTTCACAACAATGTATCCCTCTTGGGATCACACTGTCCCTAGCCAACAATCGGCCTATCTGGGATCCTCCCTGCCTGAGGTAATCTGTTACTGGCCCTGATTTACCTTTCTTGCTTCCAATTCCACGCATCCCATGAAGAAGTCTGGAGAAGTCTACCGACCCGAAGCGTCGCCTGTCCATTTGCTCCAGGGATGTTCCCTGACCCCCTGAGTTACTCCAGCATTTTGTGTCTATCGTTGGTATAAACTTGCATTGGTAGTTCCTTTTTATTCCATAGCAGGTTTCAATGCTTCAGTAAAGGCCTCCTCCAAAGTTTGTCAACTGCCCGTTTGTCATCACGTGTATACTGTAAAATGTCATGAAAATGACATCAATAATGCAGTGTAAAATGCGAATGACATAATTACATGAATGCAGCGCTCGCCATGAGAATGTATCAACAAAAGACCTGATTGTATTTATTGGTCAGGTTTCAAATGAAACTCCATTACATAGTACATAATAACATTCAACTACACAATAGAATTTCTAGGTCAGTGAACTCAATGTCAAATCAGGTGGTGAAAGGAGACAAAGAGTGAAAGAAAGATTGGATAATTAGACAAAGAAAAGCGCAGGAAAAAAAAAAAAAACATTTCAATATTATAATTAAAGCTTAATGGAAAAAAATCTCACTTATGATCAAGTAGTGTTAAATGTCGGTAATAAAACTGGCAATAATTTAACGCATCATGATCCTAAAAGCTTACCTTAACTGTAATTAACAAAACTTAAATTGTTGCAAAGGAGTTTTGTCCAATTCTTTTGTGCCAATCCAGCAACTTCATTCATAGAGTCGTAGAGTCATAGAGTGACACAGTGTGGAAACAGGCCCTTCGACCCAACTTGCCCACACCGGCCTGCATGTCCCAGCTACACTAGTCCCATCTGCTTGTGCTTGGTCCATATCCCTCCAAACCTGTCCTATCCTGTCGTATCCACTCCTTCAACACAAAGCTAATGGAGGACAGCACAGTGGCGCAGCAGTAGAGTTGCTGCCTTACAGCGCCAGAGATCCGGGTGCGATACTGACTACACGGAGTTTGTACGTTCTCCCTGTGATTGCGTGGGTTTTCTCCGATTTCCTCCCACATTCCAAAGAAGTGCAGGTTTATAGGTTAATTGGCTTCTGTAAAATTGTCCCTATGTGTGTAGGATCGAACCAGTGTATGGGTGATTGCTGGTCGGTGCAGACTCGGTGGACCAAAGGGCCTATTTCTACGCTGTAATTCTAAATTGAACTACAAGGACATGACACATCTCTGAGAGCCTGAAGTTATTTCAACATTTAGGCATCAATAATAACATTACCACATAAACCTTACCATCATTTTGATAGGAAAATCTGAACCAATAATTTTTCCAATGCATTAAGTCAAGCTGTTTATTTCTATGTTTACAGCACTACTTATAGTTATCCACTTAGATGCATAATCCCCCAACAACATAGAACATAGAACAGTACAGCACAGAAACAGGCCCTTAGGCCCACAATTTTTTGTGACGAACATAACGCTAAGGTAAACTGATCTCATCTGCCTGTACATGATAGCGCGGTAGCGCAGCGGTAGAGTTGCTGCTTTACAGCGAATGCAGCGCCGGAGACTCAGGTTCGATCCTGACTACGGGTGCTGCACTGTAAGGAGTTTGTATGTTCTCCCCGTGACCTGCGTGGGTTTTCTCCGAGATCTTCGGTTTCCTCCCACACTCCAAAGACGTACAGGTATGTAGGTTAATTGGCTGGGTAAATGTAAAAATTGTCCCTAGTGGGTGTAGGATAGTGTTAATGTGCGGGGATCGCTGGGCGGCGTGGACTTGGAGGGCCGAAAAGGCCTGTTTCCGGCTGTATATATATGATATGATCCATATTCCTCTATTCCCTGCACTTCCATCTGCTTATCCAAAAGTCTCTTAATCACCACTATTCTATCTGCCTCCACCACCATCCCTGGCCCCCACCATGCTCTGTGTAAAAAAACGCCCCGCACATTTCTATTAAACTTTCTCCCTCTCAACTTACAGATGTGCCCTTTAGTGTTGGTCATATTCACCAATGGAAAAAAAGATCTGACTGTCTACCCTATCTAGGCCTCTCATAATGTTATATACTTAACCATCAAGCAGACGACAGTTTGGAATGTACAAGGACATTTAAAAGGACTCAAAGGACTACTTGTGAGATAGGGAAGATATTAAATGCAACAAGGTAGATGAGTTTAAGTTAAAGTGTGGTCACAGAAAAAGGAAACATGGGTGAAAGATCAGTTAAGAACTAACTTTGGAATCTGAAGCGAATCTTGATTAGAACGGGTGTCAAGGGTAATGGGGAGCAGGCAGGAAGATTAGATTAGGAGGCAGAGATCAGCCATGGTTGAATGGTGTAGACTTGATGGGCCATATGGCCTATTTGTACTATAACGTGAACTTGTGAAGAGTGATTGCAGCATGAGTGCATGAACAAGCCATTATCTGAACAGATAACAATGATGTGAAGAATAGCACCCATTTATACTTACATTCAGTCCCAGTGGATTTCTCTACAGCTGAACTTAAGGCCCATTGTCTGTTAGTCCTTTCTGACCCTTGACCTGAATGAGTCGGGTACATTTGTGTTAAGCTATCATCAGCTAGATAGGGAAAAAAAAGACACAGATTGCTGGAGTAACTCAGCAGGTCAGGCAACATCTATGGAGAACATGGATAGGTGACGTTTCAGGTCGGGACCCTTTTTCCATGTTTTCCAGACTGACCTGCTGAGTTACTCCAGAACTTTGTATCTTTTTTTGTATACCAGCATCTGCAGTTCATTGAGTCAGCTGGATGGGAAGCGTGCTTCAAATGCCCGCAGCTGCTGGTGATTTTTTTGTTGTTGTTTGTTTTAGATTAATTTCCACTTTCCATGTGAAAAAATGGAGGGGAAAAAAGTCAGCTTAGTTACAAGAAATCTTCAGATAAATAGGAATTAAAATGACCACAAAGGATGTTGTTATGATAAGTGTGTAATCACCAGTTTGGTGCTGGCAGCAGTGTTTGCGAAATGGGCATTTCTTGCTGATTGTAGATTGATCCAGCTTTTACTGTGAGGTTCCTGATGCTCACTGTGTAGATACCCACAATGACCATAAGCACAACCACAAACGGGAATTAGCCGGTCAAAAAAACTCCTGGGTCTGATTTGCAAAGTCTGGATAGTCTTTAGAGGTTCAAGAAATACAATCCAATCACATGGGAGTGCCAAGGCAAGCCTGGCCCATGATACTGAAGAAAGCCTTGAGACGGCAAAACCACAACCCAGCTTTAATTTTTACAAAGGTTTTTTCAGCGTCTCTGACATTCAGCATGCAAAAAACTATTTAATCTAAAATAAACAATCAAGATGTTATAAGTTTCAAAAAAATCAGATCTAATAATTAAATCATTAAAAACATCACAGTAAACTCTGCAAAATTTCTTTGTTCCAGCCAAAAAAAATCTTCATCCAAATGAATGGCGTTGGGAATCCTGCCCCTGTTTTAATTGACGGGGAAAAATTCCAGCAGGTTTGTGCTCCGTTGCTGTGTTTCATGCCAAGCTACTTATTACCCAGAATTTGCAAACAAGCTCAGAACGTCTCAAAAATGTGAAGCCCACCGGTATTGTAAATGAGTAAATGACAGCAGTTGACCACAGAACCCAACAAACTCTCAGCCATTTACTGAGCCTGAACAAAAACTCCTCGGTGAGGTGACTGTTCCTTCTCTGGTTAGAAACGAGGCCCAACAACTAATGTTCCTTTAAAGTTGCCATTTCCTGAAAATTAGCCGGGGGTGTAAAGCCTCACGGGGACTGCAGATTAGGCACACAGTGATTAAAGCCGCAATTTAAGGATATTGAGACTCTCAGGAAAAGCTTGAAATCATGCTAGTGCACAAAATATAAGACTAAATTAGATCTCTCACTAACAGAAACATATGTAATTCATCTTTGACATGCTTGGGACATAATAACATTTTGATTATGGATGTAGTTTCAGGAGTCCTGATTAGCAAAAACCTTTGTAGAAAGTGGCAAAATGCCCTCAACATTAATTTTTAATATTATGGGCAAGGTGTAGCAGAAGAATTTCTCCGGACTTTGCAAGAAAAACTCTTTAAAAAAACCGATTGACCACAAGTGACCAGATGAATGTTATAAATTTGAATTTAAATATCACAAACTTAAACCTGCAGATGCTGGAAAATCTGAAATAACAAATGAAAATGCAGGAAGCAGGTCAGGCTTGAATATTATCAGCATCTTCTATGTTTATTGCCATTAGTTTAAACTGCTTTGAACCTCTATCCAAAGGTCTTCCACCTCCTGGACAACTTTGCTCCTCCTGGACAACTCTGAGGGGCTTACCTCTTTATTGCATTTTAACCGAGTGCTGATGGGTGACCTTCCTTCTGCCCAATCAGTGCACCTCAGAGCCGTCCATCTCCCTCTGAACAGCATTTTTCTGCTGCACCATGGGGAGCATGGAAAGCTTTCAGGCTCCTGAGTGGTGGTTCCAAGCAGGCAACACCAGAAACTACTAACAATGCCCACAGGGGATTTATCCAAATCAAGAACATTCCCTGCATTGCTTTTAATGACAGTGCCTCTGGGAGCAGGCAGGTCCTCCTGTGAGCTTAAGAGTCATATTAGTTGAATGCACAAGATTGTTGTGCTTAGCAAGTATGGTACATTGTTGTGCTTAGCAAGTATGGTATATTGTTGTGCTTAGCAAGTATGGTACATTGTTGTGCTTAGCAAGTATGGTATATTGTTGTGCTTAGCAAGTATGGTACATTGTTGTGCTTAGCAAGTATGGTATATTGTTGTGCTTAGCAAGTATGGTACATTGTTGTGCTTAGAAAGTACTGTTACAGGATTGAGCTGTGCAACCCATAAAATTCTCTCCATTGCTTCCCCACACCACTACCCCATTCAGGCAGTAATAATTATATTTTGTTTGAAACTTGCCTGCTTCATGAAGGTTTGGCCTGTATTTTCAGTCTGGCCCCACTGCTGTTTGCTGTTCTGTTCTGTTCGGTACAACAAGAACAAAAGTCCTTTGATGTTAGGTCAGTTCCCACAATGGACATGGCCAGGTCATTGGGTATTTTTACAGTGGAGATTGACAGATACTTGATTGTTAAGGGGTGTCTAGGGCCATGGGGAGAAGGCAGGAGAATGTGGTTGAGAGGGAAAGATAGATCAGCCATGATTGAATGGCAGAGTACTCCTTGGGGCGAGTGACTTACTTCTGCTCCTATGACTTATGAACATGGACATTGAAAGCAGAACCTCTAATGAGAAGAGGCCCTTTACAACATGATTGCTTTTGTTAAAGGCATGGGTGAATAATCTTGTTAATATGTAGCTATCCGCAAACATTAAACATAAAAGTCGTCCAATACACTCCCATCTCTGCCTGATTAAAAGCCTTTGTCAAGAAGCCCTGCCCAATAATGTAGTGGGATTACTCCAGATTAAGCCTTTGGCTTTCTGATGCCTCTCCAATATTTGTACTCCAACCCCATCTCATTTACTGCTGAGCGACTGGATACAATTAGTCAGCATCCACTTGAAGCAGTGCTCATAAGTTCTTCCCAAATGTACTGCTCCCCTCCCTTCCCCACCTCACCCCACCCCATCCCCTGCCCTTGCGTAATTCCTTCTACAAAACTTCCAACTCTGCAGCAATCAGAGAGTCCTAAACCTTCTTCGAACAATTCCATTACACTTTTTGTTCCAAGCCTGAGTAATTCTTTAAAAGCCAGCTATTTCCCTTTAAGAGCTGCTCTCTTGCAGAAGGTTCAAATTTCAAGCCACAGTAAAAGCTTTCTGGAGTAGTAGTTCCTGCTCGAGCAGCTTGAACAAATCAGGGGAGTGCTGCCGTCAGAGAATTGAACCAGGTCTGCTCTCTATTAGACATTTGGGGTTTAGCATAATCCTGGGACAAGGTGCTCCAGCGTATGAGATAGGAGGTGGCATTGAAACTGCACCAGCCTCTGGCAGAGAAATACTGCGCCTGACTTATGCTCTTGCCCAGCATCCTTCCTGCAACTACGCCCACCGAGTCTGCTATTCAACTGGCTAAAAGGGAAAGGATCTCTTTGCCGTGACTGGAGTCTGCGAAGTAGTTAGCGAGGCTCACAAATATGTGGAGCACTAATATAGTTAGACGAATACTTGACATTATAATTTACATTGATGGTATACTATATTAAAGTTATTTAATTATTTTAATTAAGTTTATATTAGATTGCAGGAGTATCATGTGTTGGCTGTTATCTGCATTTCAGAAACGTTAAATTGTTTTAAATTCAATCATGTCAGTATCGGGTTATTGATTTAAACTGAGTTACTTATTGCATTCAAAGCATCGTGATTGCTTTGCTTCCCATATCTGGTTGAACAAATTATGCTTGACTGTATTTTAAAAGAAAATCCAGAATTAACATTGAACACACTAGCCTTGCCCTCCCTGGTAAACACTGCTTATTGATCTTGTATTTGGAACCAGAGACTGCACAAAAACAGACAACAGTTGCCTGGAAATTCATTTTCTTCTTTATTTAAAGAATGGCAGACAGCCTGTCAATCGTGCAAATGATCCTTGGTAATTACAATCACATGGACAAGATGCTGATTGAATTAGAGAAGATTGGCTGCTTGCTCCAACCCCTAGCCCCACCTGTTGAATTAGCAACAAAAAAAATCAGGGTTTAGAGTTTCCTTTTCAAATATTACCAGCTAGACCATATCGAGTGGCCACCATATTTATTTAAAAGTAGCATCCTCTTTAAATGCATTCTGTATGTTCGTGCTGATGGTTAATTTGTAATTTGGATAATTGCTTTTGGGTAATGCTAAGTAAGGGTGGGAAAATTGTGTACTGGTACTGTAGGCTTTAAAAGTTGAAGGCACAGGGACTAATGGTGCAGTGAATTGATAGAGTGAACAGCACACTGCAGACCTTTAGTGTGGATTTACATTTGAAATTATCCATTTGGTAATTTCAAGACTGCAGTCAGGATGTCTGGAGAAGGATACTTAAAAAAAGTGAGGTATTTCCTTCTAGGGAGATAAGTCAGTGGACGTTAATTGACAGCTGATTGGATATATGAGGTTGCCAAGGGTTAACAATATGTTTTGGCTGTACAGGTACTGAGACTTGTGTCTGCTGGTACAGGTTAATACTCAGATTTCACCATTGTTGAACAGTACAGCCCTGACATTGAACAGAAGTGATACTGAACACAAATGTTATAATGTATTTAGAAGCAACCCTCCTCCTGCCTCCTTAAATTTGAAACTGTGGATTAAGAATAATACTGGAATCACAATTGCAAAGCATGAGAAATTAATTGACACATCGCAAGTGAAATTTAATGTAACAATGTGGTTCAAAATGAACATGAAAAAAATATTTCAATTCTACACATCTTTTGTTGACTACTGTTTCTACTTCTTGAAGTTAATGTAGCCCAAAACTGTCTTCGAGCTTGCTAAACATTGCATTTACAAATGAGTGTCTTTCTGAAACAAAAGAAACTTTTTGACACTGTATTAAAATAACCAGTTCCTTTTAAAGTTTAAAAAATATACCAGCCTATGGCCAATGCCATTTCACTAAAAACACTCTGAGGGGAAAATAGGTATGATTAAAAAAACCTTATACCTCAGCTGTTGCAAATGTTCGTTGTTACAGTCAGAGCTTTAGAGGTTTCTGTGTTCCATTAAATTCTTCTTTTAAAAAACTATCTTGTATTAAGAATTATTGGTCCATGTACTACTTACTCAGACTATTGCAAAAGTAGGCCACTTACTTTGTGCTAAATACAGATGCTAATAATATAAGGTTTTAGCTCAAGCAATCTTGGCTGAGATTCAAACCTTCTGCACCGTCACTAGATTAACTTCCCTCTCTTTCTGCCCTATCCCCTTCATAGCAGTCGGACTAACTGAGCAATTTTAATGGAAGTGAGCTGCTCCACTCAGAATGCCATTCAGCCTATTTTACTGAAAGAAAGCCGGGTTGCAAGGCAGCATGTTAAATGCTCTGTTCACCTGCACTCAACGCAAATTTTTTTAGGAGTCCTCATGTAGTCCAAACGGTAAACATCACGACATCCATCACGACATCCAAACAAGATCCTATTAAGTCATGGGGACACAGGGACAGACTAAATCCAGGTCCGTTCTTTACAAGGGCCCTGCAGAGTGGTCTTATTTGGAGAGACACCATTAAAACAAATAAAGGGTGATAGAGGTGAAAGGTGAAATTTAATAAAAATCTGAGGGGCAACTTTTTCATTCAGAGGGCGGTGGGTATATGGAACGAGCTGCCAGAGGAAGTAGTTGAGGCAGGTACTATAACAACATTTTACAGACGATTGGACAGGTACATGTAGGTTTGGCAACTGTCCCATATTAGCCGTGATCCCGTATTTTGGGCTAAATTGGTTTGTCCCATACGGGACCGCCCCTGTAGGTCCCGACACTGTAGGCCCCGATGCTGTAGGCCCCGACAGTTTAGGTCCCGACAATTTAGGTCCCGACAGTTTAGATCCCGACACTCTAGGTTTCTGACATTTTAGCTCAGGACAGTCTAGGTCCGGAAGCCTGGGGGCCGCCTAATGGAGGTTGCATAGCAACCCACCTCCCGGCCCGGGTGGCCACCATTGGTGGAGCAGGAGCATATGGCCACTAGCTAGGTGAGGTCACATGGGGCGATGACGACACCTCGTCCCGTATTTGGGAGTGAGATAGTTAGCACCCCTAGGTACATGGATAGGAAAGGTTTAGACGGATATGAGCTAAACTCATGCAGGTGGGATTAGTGTAAATAGGGCATCTTGGACAGCATGGGTAAGTTCAGCTAAAGGGTCTGTTTCCATGCTGTTGGACTCCAAAACAATAAATACTGGATCCATGCAGCAGGTTAGACAGAATCTGTGGAAAGAAAGAAAAAAGCAGTGTTAATATTTCAAATAATGGGACCATCTACGGTCTTAACTGAGTTCTTGTCTCCACAGATGTTGCTGGTCCAGCTAAGTGTTTCCACATTTATTCTTTGTAATCTGTAATAGATAGCATGCACTACTAAATAGTTTGGTGCAAAGTAGATTTCACCTGTCAAATTAAGGTTGAAAATCATTTTTTGTCTCTGGAACAAACCATTTCCCAGAAAATCAACCATCTCCTATCATGAATCACACCTTGCAGTTCCAGAGCAATTTCTACATTAGACTCCCAGGATTGACATAGTTTGAACCATCGCAGAAGTTTCCAATCTGTGGAGGGAAGTCGGGCGAAAGTGAGGGAGATAGAGATACAGCTTGGAAACAGGCCCTTTGGGCCACCGAGTCCACCCTGCCCAGCAATCACCCCATACACTAGCACTATCCTACACACTAGCAACAATTTACAATTTACAGAGGACAATTAACCAACCATCCTGTATGCCTTCGGAGTATGGGAGGCAAAACGAAGCACCCAGAGAAAACCCACGTGGTCACGGGGAGAACATATAAACTCTGTACAGATAGCACCCTTAGGATCGAATCCAGGTCTCTGGCGCTGTAAGGCAGCACCCCTACTGCTGTGCCACTGTGCTGCCCTCAGGAAGTGCATGGTTGGGCATTCCTGGGGCAACAGATTCTCCTACAGCATCTGCGAAGCACCAATCTCTGCATTAAACTTAATTGCCAATATTACCTAATTTTCTATTACAATCTTCTGACATCCTCTACCCTTCCCCTTACTTTGGTGTCAACTCAACATTCCATTTTGCTGCTGTTTTTGAGCCCATACCCAATAACAGAATAGACTTCTGGGGAAGTTCTGCCAAGTTGGTATGTCTTTTGCCAATTACCAACTTGGCTCTATGCTTGTCTGGGAATTACCTCTGGGCAGTACAGTTATGCAGTGGGCCTTAATTGAATCTGATGTCTGGTGCAATGGGCCAATGAGCAAAAGAGCCATCAGACCCTTTTGTTTGTATCATTGTAGTACACCCTTATGCAGACACAAGAGTCAGCAGGCCACAATTTTCTGAACACCATTTTGGGCTCTTCTTTGCACTCTTGGGAGTGAGCGCTTACCCCTATGGCCTCACCTCTTGCACCAGGACATCCACAGGCATTCAGAGAGCCCAAGGTTTTACTCCTGTATTCTTGCAGTTTGTGGTACAAATAACAGCAGTGTGTTTTTAAGCAAATCTAACTTCCCTGGCAGAGCAACATTCCTGGTTTAAATTTATGCCCAGAAATTCTTTCAACATTTCATTCATATTGGAATAGATTTTACAGTTCTGCTGCTTTATTTCTTACTGTTACCAGGACAGAGCTGTGTGCTAATTTCAGGCTCCAAAGTGATTACTGCTTCTTTTCCTTTTATCTCTTTGATGAAAAAGCAGTTTGAAGTATCTCTAGCTGCCGGAACGATATTTTTAATAAAAGAGATGGCAATGTATAGAGAAATGACCTCTACCTTTCATTAATCAATTGGTTGAGTTATTTAATAACTTTTGCCTCTCTAATAATTCTGGTCTTTCTCATTTAATTGCTTCCTTTACAGACTCAAATATTGGTGTAAGATGCCATAGACTAGAATGATCGGTTAGTTGAAAGCAGTAGTTAATTGTTAAAATGGGTCAAAATCTCTTTTGAAACACTATATTTATTAAGGTCCTACCACCAGACATCCTCTCTGGCTGTGATTGATGAGGGGGAGTATACTCGAAACAAGACCTCTGAGACATTGGCAAAGTGGCATGGACACTCACATCTGGGTCCCACTGTCGTCAAAGGTACCTCTGCTTCAATCCTGCTGGATAGTGTTTGTGGAAATATTTGAGATGTTTGCAGGCATTCTACACCTGTAGGAAAGGAGATTCAACAAAAGGCATAAAAAACATTGAACAATGGTTTCTTTGTTAAAGTATGCAAAAGAATGAAGAGGTTAAAAATGTGGCAAATGGAAGGTTTGAAGCAAGCCAAGTGGGGTGTCTAAAATTACAAGCAGCCTAAATACTGTGGATGGGAAGAATATACATTCCATGGTGGAGGTGTCAATAACAAGGGGGTGTTATGCATCCTCTCTACACAAGCCAAATCCAACAGCACCCAACAATATAAACCTAAGAGGGATCAAAAGAAAGATACCCTTAAGTTTAGGTCAGGTTCAAGATTAGCCGTGATATAATGAGATTCGAGTCAGATTTTAATTTTTGACTTGAGCAGATGAGTACGCAATAGACAATAATGTCATCACCAGCCCAAAGAGTGGTATTTGCATGCAGCTCACTGCCTGAAAGGATGGTTGTACCAAGAAAACATCATCACCTTTGTAGAGTATCTTGATGAATGCTTGAAGATGCATAATTAAGTATTGCATTTTCATACAAAGTATGAAGTGCAAGATGTGAAGTGGAATTAGACTCAATAACCCTTATTGGCTGGCAGGAAAATGATCGATCTTATGGCCTCCATTTGTGCCATGAAGCTCTATGATTAGATGATGGAAATTTGGCCTGATGACAAGAGCAGAAAAGTAGAGAAATGTTGTTGAAAATCACGCAGTCGGCAAATTTGGATCCACAAATCGCACTTTTATATTTTGCATTGAAAATAAAGTTGGACATCTCACGTTTTAATTGCTGTCTGCGTGGAATTTTTGTGTTCTCCCTGTGACCGTATGGGTTTGGAGAAGAAGTCTGTGAGAGGAGCCAAATGCAGTGGATCCCGCCTTCCTAATCCTCAGTTTATCTCAGAATATTTTATCTATGGAGTGTCTACTGAAAGTGTGTTAAGACAATTTGCCACATATTCAATAATTCTGCTTTTAAATGTGATAACATACAATTGCCTCTTTTATGCATGGCAATAGAGGCTGACAGCTTCACCTACTTAAATCCAGATCCATCAAGCTGGTTGACCTTTGAACTCCATTGCCATAGTTACTACCTTACTTTCAATTACTGCTATGGACTGGTTTAAAATTTCCTGGAAGTTTGTGCATCTTCAGTGTTTAAAAGTCATTTGCTAAACAAAATAAATCAATGTGGAATACACGAAGGAAAAAAAAATTACTTTATGGTCCTTAGTCGGTGCTCTATCTAGTACAATAAAATGATTTGCTTACCAATGCACTAGGTTACCAGATGATAGACCACTCACTCATATCATGGTTTCCTGTCTTGGGCATGTAATTTGGGGTAATTTCAACAACAGTGAAGTGCTTCTCCAGCAGAATAAAATGACCAGTAATGGACTCAATAAGTGAGTAAATCATGTAAATGGAAGATGTAATAGGTGTGTTTGTACTGGATGTTGGGTAAGTCTGAAGAGGGAAAGTGCTTACAAATTACATTTGATTCAGTGCATTCAAGAGGCAGGGCCGTGCAGTGGACAGAGTTCTTTCAAATAGTTAACATTGCTCTTTACTGCAAACAAAGAACAGGATTTGGAAATATAGGGTTTTAACATTTTATCATATCTTTAATGTTCATAGACCACTATGAACTTATTTGCACAACAGGACACTTAAACCATTAACATGTTGAAGCTTTTGGTGCAGAGAATGTCTACAAGAATGTTACAGTGTTGTTAAGACATCTGACATCAGACACCTGTTGAATAGGATTGCAATTAGGGGTGCCAACTATCTCACTACCAAATACGGGACAAGGTGACATCACTGCCCTGCGCCCCACGTGACCTCACCCAGCCAGCGGCCACATGCTTCCGCTCCACCAATGGTGGCCGCCCTGGCTGGGAGGCAGGTTGCTACGCAGCCTCCGTTAGGCGGCGCCTGGGCCTCTGGACCTACACTGTCCAGAGCTAAAATGTCGGAAACGTAGAGTGCCGGGACCTACAGCGTCGGGGCCTGCAGCCTAGTATGGGACAAGGGTGGTCCCATAGGGGACAAACCAATTTAGCCCAAAATACAGGATGTCCCGGCTAATACAGGACAGTTGGCAACCCTAATTGCAATAGAAAAACACAATGGGGTGTGGAGGGGAAGTGAGAGTGGGGATAGAGAGGGAAAGGATATAATTCATCTAGAAACGGTGTAGAAAAGATTTACGAGGATGTTGCCTGGACTGGATGGCTTAAGTTTTAAGGAGCGATTCGATATGTTGGGACTGTTTTCCGAGGAACAAAGGAGGCGATCTTGCTGAGCTTTGTAAAGCAAAGATGGCCACAGACATTTTCCCTGGTAAGGGACTCTAAAAGCAGAAAGCATAGGTTTAAGGTGGGAAGGAAAGGATTTAAAAGGGATTTGAGTGAGCAGGTTTTTCACACAGAATCTTGTGGATGTAAGGAACAGGATGTCAGGGGAGTTGGTAGAGGTGGGTACAATTGCAATGTTTAAAAGACATGCGGACAGGTATATGGATACTGTAGGAAAGAACTGCAGATGCTGGTTTAAATCAAAGATAGACACAAAATACTGTAGTAACTCAGTGGGACAGGCAGGAGAGAAAGAATGGGTGACATTTCGGGTCAAGACCCTTTTTCAGGTATGTGGATAGGATAAACAATGGCCAATGGGAGTAGCTAAGGAAGGCACCTCGGTTGGCATCGGTGAGTTAAGCCAAGGGGCCATTTTCCTTACTCTATGACTATTCTTGATGAGTATTGAGTTCTGTAAAGCCAGTTTCCTTAACCACTCTGACTTCTCTGCTGCTTCCTTTTAAACTGGATAACCCGAATGACTAAGAATATGTTCAAACCCATTCAATCTCATAAATTTAGAAATGTACTGCATCAAAGCTTGGGTGCCATAGTCGGAAACAAAGGCTTCAAATATATCGCAATATGCAAATCATCTCTCAACTCATCTATAGCTCATTCAGTGTTGGTGCATAATTCCATGGGTTTTGCTTCAATCTATTTTAAATGACTATTGATCAGTGCGATGAAAAATAATTCTGATTAACTGGATACAAATGCCTCTAATGCTGGTTAACTTTGTGCAGTGTTGAAACTTGTTTGGAGGAAGGTAATATTGGGTTGTGCAACAATGTCTACGATCTCCTTCAAAATGGTACCACCAGCTGAATGTGATGCTCATCCTGCAGATTATTATGGGGTCTTTTTGCAGCAGATTCCCAGAACACTTTGTATACAAACTCTGGAGGCAGTGGTTGCTCTAACAGAGCCTCCATTTTCTAGTTTCACCTCTGATCCTCCACTGCTCTCAAGTATGGTGTATCAAAGCCTCCGGCAGTGAATCAGCAAACCGGCTTTGCACAGCTCTGAAAGTAGGCAATTACTAATCCATCATATCTGTGCCTTTTTGAGGAAAGGCCAGAAAGGCAACAGCTGCAGGAGACAAGATCCTTTGACAGGATTGCTGTTTAGTTAACTAAAGAGAAAACATCCTATAAAAAACACAAAATTGCAATCATAACATAGAGCTGGATAAAATGGTCTATGAAAGGAGTGGAAATATTATAACTTCAGAATATGATTCCTAGTAAGACCTGCATATGATTTTGAAATTTTCCAGATTATGCATACTTTCTTTCAAACACTAGAATCATCTGGCCTATGATTATATATTAAAACATGTTATTTTAACCTTGTGTAAATTACAAATGAGGTCAAATTTAAAATATTTATAAAATATTTATGTAATTTCAGGCCCCCTCCTTTTAAAAGATACTGGTGCTTTGAAGTGGGTTCAGAGTAGAGTGTTGAGGATCCTCTGGGAAAGGGGCTATTTTGAAGTCAGGGCCCTCGGTTTTGAAAAGAGCTGAAGTTCAGCCAATTAACTAATTCTGAAAGGAGTCTGAATAAATATTGGCCTGAACCAGTCCCGGAGCTCACAGAACTAAAGTTGTTACTGCAAGAGAAAAGACCAAGCAAAGGCTTGATCCACATCTCAAAAACGGTGTGATGGAAGTAGAAACAAGCTATTTTGTATTAACCTTTGTGCAGAAACCTAATCTATACAAAATTAGAGGCCACGTATTGAAAGGAACCTTTTCTACACAGCATAAAGTGCATATTGAATAAACTCCGTGAAAACAGCTGAAGCTCAGTCAATCAGCTCCTGTACAAGGGAGCTGGATAAATATTTGTTTGGGAGGAACATTAAAAGTCATATCATAACTTAAAGCTGACACTGTCAAGTACCCTGTGGCCTCTGCTTTTGGAATTTGTGGAGCAGGGCAAGGTTAAATCACAGACCATGAGTGTTATAGAATTCTGCTAAACTATCCTTGGAATCAGAGGATATTATTTAGAATCTTACTAAAGGGATTCTGTAAGTGGATATGATTTATGCATTGTGTAAAGAACGGGTTCGATGATCGGAATGGTTCATTTTGGTTCAACGTTTTGATGCTTTCCCACTGTTTCCTGCCAATGAAACCCTCAGTGCCGGAACTCAGCAGTGAAAAGCAAAGATGACCAGCTTGAGAAGGCAAATAACATATCTCTGAAAGTGACCTTTCCTTCAAAACTGCGGCCAATCAAGTTTGCAAAAATAATTCCAAATGTTACTACCAATCATATGTAGTAGGTTTTGAAACTCTATAATAGCTAATGAATTCGACATTGAAGACCAAATGGGTGCCCAAAACCAGTGGAAATAAATATTTTGCATCAAAACGGCGGAAATGGGATTTGCTGTTAGGTTGATTCTTGAAGTAACAAAATAAATCCATGACCAAGGCATTTGATCAACTTTTTGGGTCGGGACCCTGCCTCAGGACAATGGGTTAAGATAATCTATTCAGCAAATTCAACTTGTACAAATGTTGGGTACCTGCTTGTCTCAAACTTCAATAATCTGGAAAGAGAAAATTATTATCACTCATGTTGCCCAAAATATCCCAGTTTTCCTTCAGGGACAAGAAGAGTTCTTCCAAACATTTGATACAGTTATGGGTACCATTAGATCAGATTTAATTAATTACTTACATTTAATTAATACTTCCAACTCCAACCTGCCGCACCTCAAAAATGCTATTATAGGATTAAAGTCCATGTTTTCAGATCAATCATCTGGTTATTTAATTGCAGTGCTTCTGTACCTCCCCATGATGCACCTAAAATGGAGACTGGCTCTTTGAAAAATGTATGAAGTGGTCCCATTTCACTGCTCTTCCACTGTAGGTTAGCATCTAAGGATGTATCCAATTCCTGCTCAAAATTTTACCATGCTTTTACCATCCTTTCAGGCAGTACATTCTTTGTGTATTTTTTCATTTTAGTTTAGTTTAGTTTAAAGATCAGCGAGGAAAAAGGCCCTTCGACCCACCGAGTCCCCGCACATTAACACTATCCTACATACATTAGGGACAATTTTTACATTTACACCAAGCCAATTAACCTACAAACCTGTACATCTTTGGAGTGTGGGAGAAAACTGAAGACCTTGGAGAAAACCCACGCAGGTCACAGGGAGTATGTACAAACTCCATACAGCACCTGTAGCCAGCTTTGAATCTGGGTCTCTGGTGCTGTAAAACAGTAGCTCTACAGCTGCGACACCATGCCGCCCCAATTTTGTTGGTCTTTTCTGTGCACTTTGTAAAAAAAATGGTTAATAAGGTAATTGAAATTTGGCATGAACATATTGGGCAATTTTATTGATAAATAAGAAAAGCAGAAGATAATTTAAGCAACTAAAAAGGACATGAAAGACATTTTTCTGACATAGACAATCTGTCAAATATGGCACAACCCATCCGAATACACACTCACCACATACTCAAAATCAAAATATATCTTTAAATGTACATTTAATACAAGTTCTATTTTTATTTCTCCATATTTTAGTCCAGATCTTGAATAAAATATAATTTCCATATTCAAGAAGGGTGTTTAGTCAAGACAAGTCAATGATGGAAATGGGTCAAACTGCGACATTTGCTCCTTGATTCATTTCTGGCAAATCCTATTTTATTTTCCTCAATTATGTAGGCAGAGCAGATGACATGGTGCATTGGGAGTCCACCATAATGTGAAATATGCTGCTGCAATGTTGCTGTTTCCATTGCAGTAGTTAAAGGGTTGGCTGCTAATGAAAATGTAACTAAGTGAATTCTAACAGGCCTCTGTGGAGTAATTAAGTGGTTGGGTATGGAGCAGCTAAATTGAGAGATGCTCAGATTTTGCTGGTCTCACCATTAATGCCACTCAGTTTCTGCCGTTTGTGTCTACCTTAGAACATAGGCACATTTCCTTAATCTCTGGTCTTTCCTTCAGTTCAAACGAAAATCTGTTGAAATCCTAAATCCATATTCCTCCTTCATCATTTACATTTATCACTTATGTGTAGTAACATCTGATTGAATTGGATAGCATGCAAAACAAAGCTTTTCACTGTGCCTTGCTACATGCGACAATAACAAACCTAAACCTAAACGTGGGTTAAGATGAATAATAGGCGTAGTAATCCACTGGGAAATATTTTTAGACTAACTGCGGGGATCAGCTGACCCATTCTAACCCATTTCTCTTAATTCTGCTCCCAGGGTTCTCTCTGCTATGTTACAAAAGAGATGGAAGTTAAGCCATTGCCCCCGAATCCAATGTGCATATAAGTGACAAATAACCTGTCACCCACAATGATATATGGAATATTTTATTTAAGTCATTCTCTGCAAATTGGCTCTTTCAGGTTTACCTTCGCAAGATCGAATGCACCCTTCTTGGAGCCACCGAGATGCTCAGGGGAGAGCAATCTCCAACTAAATCAGATTGGATACATTTGGCAGGTTCCTCGCGCCAAGGCTGGACTCTCGTGACCTTTGACAGCAACTGTGGATTAGTATTCAGCACAAGACTCCCACACCACCAGCATGTTTACCCAAGGTCGTGTCAAGACTGATGAGATTACCAACTTTCATTGAAATTCATTGTCAAAAAACTTGTTGATTTATACTGTGAATTATGCAGGTACATCAACATTTAACTTGATCACTACAATTATTTTGAATTCCAAGATCATATCAATTTCCAGTGCAAAAAAATCCCCTTTAAAGTACTAACTTTAAAAATATTGGTTATTCTCATATTTTACAAGACTAATACAATTATGGCCATCATTATCATCTCCTGTTGGTAACATATCGTAGTTGCAGTGATGCAAAACAGCTAGTTTTTTTAAAATGAACTTTTGACTGGATCTGCAAAAAAATTCTGCAAATGAATATTTGGCATATCTGGTTGTGCCCATCACAATTGTTTAAGCCAATTAATAACTCAACATGCTAGGAAAAGATACCTCTCTTATTTTTGGGTTGCAGCCATGTTCCAGACGTATTTTGCAATCAAAAGTCCTCCTCTTCCCATCATACCAGCATGCATTAGCCCCAATCATTAATAACAATTTTCTGTAAGGAAAAATATATAATTGTAGGTTTCATGGTAATCTATTTATGATTCCAACCTGCTTATAAGTAATTACTTACTGCAGCCTTTGTGATTAAAACTATAAAAGACACAGATGTTTAAGAAGAATCCATTCATAAATTAAAAGACATTTGGACAGGTACATGTTTGGAAAGGTTTAGTAGGATATGGACCAAATGCAGGAAGGTGGGACTTGGTTGGTGTGCGCAAGTTAGGCCAAAGGGCCTGTCTCCATGATGTATTATTCTATGACTCTTAATAACATCAGCACACTAAACTCACAAGATTCATCTACAGGGTACGGATTGGATAGCTTGTGCATTTTCTCAATGAATTGCCTGTAGTGTAGCTGTGGTGTTTGTGTGTGAATTGGCATCATGTGTGCAATCCAGCTATTCTCAATTTTATTTTTCAGGTGCAGGTGTAAGCATCCAAAGCTCTTCACCAAAAATAAGATCAAGCAATTAACAATTAACATCATTACATAGCATCATGGGGCATACCCAAACCTTTTAAAAGTCACTCCGAATGGCCCTCAAAATTTGACACACAGGGTACCACTTCTACCATTAAATGCTTGAGAATATGTAGGCAGCATATAATGAATAAGAGCCAGAGTGAGCTTCAGGGGAGGGGATGGTGGTTTCCTGGAATTTCCTGGGTCCCAACCTTGGCTTACTCTGCCAACATAGTGGCAACCAGCATATGGAGAAGGAAGATACATCCATGCTCCAAAAGCAGTGTGTGTCGGCATTTGGCCAGCATTGCAAGGATCCTGCTGATGCCGGCTGGGGTGATGATAGCAAAAAATGGCAGATTTATGTTTTTCTTATCACATCAAACAAATTGGTTTTCAGCTGTCACTGTTATTATGCAAGAGCATGCAGCTACTCGCAAGATTCCTTCAAGTATCATTGGAATCATTGGGGAGTTTGTGCATTTTTGGTGGGTGTTGGTAGAGAGGGAAGTGTTTGCCAAAAGATAAGATTAACTCCCTGCTTTTGAAGCCCGGGGTACCACAGGAACAAGTCGACCATCTATTAACTGGGAGTAACATTCAGTGCGGGGCTGAAGTGATAAATTGAATTGAATGAATCATATCTTCTCGTGGTCGGACTCTCAGGTGACAGTGTTACAAGTTGAACCATTGCTGACGTTTGAACTGCTAATGTAATCAATGCTCAAGATTCAGGTGAATGCATCAGTTCATGGCATGCGTAGACATTAGGAGGCTGAGTTGCAATTAGCTCTATGATTAAAAATACTGTTGGTATTTTTGTTGTTGTTATTATAACTTGCACGCAAGAAATGGCAAGCCCAATTATATTGAATCCTGGCATAGATTGAACATTTTCAGTTGTAAAGTAAATTAAGAGGTGGGTGTCAGCCAACCGTTTATTGTGCAATTAAGAATTATGCAATAAAGGAGGTGGCATTGTAGTTTTAGCACATTCTCGGGTTTCTAATACTGTTGATATTTGCAGAATCAACATTATTCAATGCAGACATTACAAAGACAGGCTGAAAAGACAAAAGTAGAGTATCATTTGGAAACCTGCAATTATTAAACAAAATTATTGCAGACCTTTATAATCTTCACTCTAAAATGTAAGGTTTAAGAGACATTATTCACTCAAAGTGGGCTTTGTCTACTCCATAAAATACAAATTCGCAGATGAACAATACAGCTATGAGATCAAAGTAGATGTTATGACCATCATGAGAGTTTCTCTTCTTCTGGAATAGTAAAACATTCAATGGCACATGCAAATGTCAAATAGCATATTTATCAGATCAGATTGTTTTCTTGTTATATACACCAGGGTGAAAAGAAATTGGACGTTCACATGCAGCTCACAGAGTAAAAGGTATACGCAGTAAGAAATACAACAATAAGTACAGGTGAAAAACAGCAGAATGTTGCAACCTTGCAGTGCAAAAGACTATTAAAGTACAACAATGGAATAACTGAATGAGGTAAATTTAAGAGAAAGAGTAATTGGCAGCCCCTCTGAGAATGAAACATGAAAGAGATGATTGGTTCATGAGTCTGATTGCAGTGGGGAAGTAGCGTCACCCATTCCTTTGCTCCAGAGATGCTGCCTGTCACATTGAGTTACTCCAGCATTTTGTGTCTGTTTAGCTATTCTTAAATCAGGACATCTGAGCTTTCAAGCTCCAGTATCTTCTCCAGAAGGTGGAAGAGAAAAAGGGGAATGCCCAGCATGGCAGGCATCCTTGACGATACTTTGGAGTCATAAGCAATTTGCAGTCCTTGTCTCAAAAACTGGAAAAATATCACTAATCGTGTCTCTACAAAACTCTTTAAATCTATCGACAGGATGGCCAAACTAATATCAGCATCCTTTCCCCAGCCACCAAGTGAGACTGAGGGAGTGGCCACATATTCTGCATGCTTGACACTGGGCTGCTGAAACAAGGACTCCATTCCAGGATTTGTCACAACAGTAGGTTTCCAACATGAACAATAGTATGATAAGATTTCATAATAACCATTCCAGAGGCCTGTTTGAAGTAATTAACGCTGGTATTGAAATGAAAATGTCATCAATTGTCCTGTCCATATATCTAACACTTTATCCTTTCCACTTTCTGTGCAACTAATGGTAAAGATAGGTATTGCATATCAGTGCACTACATTAAACATTAACTGCATATCATTTCAGCAATGAATCAAAATAATCCTTTAACCAACAAAAAATTGTTTCAGAAAGATTTGTGACATGATTCTCATTGTGCTGGATAGTGCTTGACTCAACCTGCTTACAGGCACAACACCCGGACACACAGACACATGCAAAAAACTCCCAGTGGCTTACATTTAGATACACCTTCACCCCTGCAGCCTAACAGTTCAAGTTGTCCTCGAGGCTTAGCTGCTGCGACCACCCCAAAATGCAAAGTAAGCTACTAGCAGCACCAGGCCCTTGGGCCAATACAAAGGCCTTAACATCATCCACGGAGCTAGCAGCTGTTATAATGCCCTTCTGTTGCTTTAAGGCAGTGGTATTGCAACAATCCAGAAGTTGTAAAGGTCAGGTAATATAAATCAGAGCTACCATTTTTCTCAAGAATCCAACAGATCCATGGTAGCTGAGCTTGCAGATTGAGGGGAAATCTTTAGGTTTAGGTCACCTTTAGGTTTCCAAGGTTATGTCATCTTAGTTTATAGTATTGTGTTTATTTTTGTACATTTTAGAATAATAGTATTCAATATATTATCACTGCAGTTATTATCATATGACTAAGTATATTATTAGTATTGTATATGATTTTGGTTAGTCAGTCTCGCCCCACATTCATTTTAGTTCCTACCTGCAATTGTAGTCTTGGGGACGTATTTTGTGTTGTGCCGGAAGTCCCCTGGTGGACACGTGGAGACAGCATGTCGCGTTACCTGCTACTGTGTTGCCTGTGATTAAAGAAAAGTAAAAAAACTCAACTCAAATTATTACTCATAGCCCAGCGTGACTGTATCACTCAACACCAAAGATGTGGAGTTGCAACTGATCATGTGGTAAAGATGTGGTAAACATGTGGTAACCTCATCTATTGTACTGCACCTCCTCCAACCTCATCTATTGTATCCGCTGCTCTAGATGTCAACTTCTTTACATCGGCGAAACCAAACGCAGGCTCGCTGATCGTTTCACTCAACAACTTTGCTCAGTCCGCCTTAACCAACCTGATCTCCCGGTGGCTGAGCACTTCAACTCCCCCTCCCACTCCCAGTCTGACCTTTCTGTCATGGACCTCCTCCAGTGCCATAGTGAGGCCCACCGGAAATTGGAGGAACAGCACCTCATATTTCGCTTGGGCAGCTTGCAGCCCAACGGTATGAACATTGACTTCTCCAACTTTAGATAGTTCCTCTGTCCCTCTCTTCCCCCCCCCCTTCCCCTTCCCAGTTCTCCCTCTAACTTCCTGTCTCCACCTATATTCCTTCCTTTGTCCTGCCCCCCTGACATCAGTCTGAAGAAGGGTCTCGGCCCGAAATGTCACCCATTCCTTCTCTCCTGAGATGCTGCCTGACCTGCTGAGTTACTCCAACATTTTGTGAATAAATGTGGTAATATTTGGTGAATTCAAACTGTATTTTTTAAAGTGAAACTTTGTTGAAGTGGCAGCAACAAAAAGATCCATAGTTCAGAAAAAAGAAACCGCGGTTGAAAGCAGTGCACGGGAAGGATTCCATCCTGCAGAGTTCAACAAAATATTGCAGGAGAGAAATATATAGCAAGGGAGAGGAGATGACGACCATCAACATTGGCAAGAATACTCCAACTTATGGTGGAAGTCAACATGCATTAGCATCTTAATATCTATTTTTTTATTTATATATATCGACTGCAGCTTATTTCTGGACCATTTCTGAGGAAGGGTCTCTGACCCAAGATATTAACTGCCTTTTCTTTCTACAGATGCTGCTTGACAGGTTGAGATCTCTCTGCATTTTCTGCTTTTATATCAGATTCCAGCATCTGCAGTTTTATTTGCTTTCCTAATAACCAGACAGCCCTTACATCACTTTACATGTGTGTATGCATTCTACAATGGAGACAGTCCAGAAGAAATTTACCACTGGCAAAAGGGGTATATTTGGAACCTACCCTGCACAAAAAGAATTCCAGTCATACTTTGTTGTATGATAGATGTTTATTTTCTCTCAGACCCATTGGGACTCAGAATAGATACAAATGTAGTTGCAGATGCTTAGATGCAGTCTGAAATTTACTAGGAGAGTCTAGAACTCTCTAGAGTCTAGAGGTATGGGGAGAAGGCAGGAACGGGATCTGATTGAGAATGATCAGCCATGATCACATTGAATGGCGGTGCTGGCTCGAAGGGCCGAATGGCCTCCTCCTGCAATTATTGTCTATAGAACCAGAGGGCACAGCCTCAGTATAAAAAAATGTACCTTTAGAATGAAGATGAGGAGGAATTTTTTCAGCCAGTGGGTGATGAATCTGTAGAATTGAGTATCACAGATGTCTATAGAGGCCCAGCCATTGGCTATTTTAAAAGTGGAGATTGATATGTTCTTAATTAGTGAGGGTGTTAAAGGTTATGTGGATAAGGCAGGACAATGGGATTGAGAGGGAAAAATAGATCGGTCACGATCGAATGGTGAAGCAGATTTGATGGGCCAAATGGCCTAATTCTGCTTTTATGTTTTATGGTCTTATTGTAAGTAATTACTTTACAAATAACTCTGAATTCCAAACCATAATAATGGTCACTCGACGGGCCAAATTGCCTAATTCTGCTCCTATGTCCTATGATTTTATGATCTTAGCTTTCAGGAAAAGTCAGCAAAAATTAGGAGAGAGCAGAGGTACACTCTTTGAAATGAAGTATTTATGAAGAGATGGCCTTGGAAACCTTTGATGACAGCAGATGGAGGTTGAAGTCCTATGCTTTGCACACTTTGAGGCCAAGTACCACCAGGGCTTTTTGTTGTTCTCTGCATTCAGTATTTCAATGCAGGGAATTTTAACTTTTAATAAGAGTGTAGATAGTATGACAGCAAATCAGCACTTTACCACATGATTTTCAGTTAACTGTAGCAACCAGCCTTATCAGATTACAACTCCAGAAGATATTAATTAAAAGTACAATAGGCATCCTAATCAAAATTTTAATGCATTGGTAAACTGGATTAGCAATTTGACTATTCAAAGATTCACTTCACTGATGTCTAGAGGTTTGCTCACAAGCAAACCTGTGGACATATTTAGAGAATGCCCCATGCTAGTTGCACTGTTGGATGAGGTGTAGAATGAACCGCAACAGTGCATTCAGACCCCTTCACTTTTTCCACATTTTGTTACGTTACAGCCTTATTTTAAAAAGGATTAAATTCATTTTTTTTAATCAAAAATCTACACACAATACCCCATAATAAAAAAGTGAAAACAGGTGTTTAGAAATGTTTGCAAAATAATTTAAAAGAAATAACTGAAATATCACATTTACAAAAGTATTCAGACCCTTTATTCAGTATTCTGTCGTAGCACCTTTGGCAGCGATTACAGCCTCAAGTGTTCTTGGGTAAAACGCTACAAGCTTGGCACACCTGTATTTGGGTAATTTCTCCCATTCCTCTGCAGATCCTCTCAAGCTCTGTCAGGTTGGATGGGGAGTGTCTATGCACAGCAATTTTCAGGTCCCTCCAGAGATGTTCGATCAGGTTCAAGTCCGGGCTCTGGCTGGGCTACTCAAGGACATTCACAGATGTGTCATAAAGCCACCCCTGCATTGTCTTGGCTGTATGCTTAGGGTCGTTGTCCTGTTGGAAGGTGAACCTCCGCCCCAGTCTGAGGTCAAGAATGCTCTGGAGCAGGTTTTCATCAAGGATCTCTCTGTACTTTGCTCCATTCATCTTTCCCTCAATCCTGACTAGTCTCCTAGTTCCTGCTGCTGAAAGAACATCCCCACAGCATGATGCTGCCACCACCATGCTTTGTAGGTATGGTATTGGTCAGGTGATGAGCAGTGCCTGGTTTCTTCCAGACGTGACGTTTGGCATTCAGGCCAAAGAGTTCAATCTTGGTTTCATCAGACTAGAGAATCTTGTTTCTTATGGTCTGAGAGTCCTTTAAGTGCCTTTTGGCAAACTCCAAGTGGGTTGTCATGTGCCTTTTACTGAGGAGTGGCTTCCGTCTGGCCACTCTACCATAAAGGCCTGATTAGTGGAGTGCTGCAGATATAGTTGTCCTTCTGGAAGGTTCTCCCCTCTCCACAGAGGAACTCTGGAGCTCTGTCAGAATAACCATCGGGTTCTTGGTCACCTCCCTGACCAAGGCCCTTCTCCCCCAATTGCTCAATTTGGCCGGGCGGCCGGCTCTATGAAGAGTCCTGATGGTTCCAAAGTTCGTCCATTTAAGAATGACGGAGGCCGCTGTGCTCTTTGGGACCTGCAATGCTGCAGAAATTGTTTTATACCTTCCCCTGATCTGTGTCTTGACACAATCCTGTCTTGGAGGTCTATGGACAATTCCTTCATCTTGGTTTTTGCACTGTCAACTGTGAGACCTTATATAGACAGATGTGTGCCTTTCCAAATCATGTCCAATCAATTTAATTTACCACTGGTGGACTCCAATCAAGTTGTAGAAACATCTCAAGGATAATCAATGGAAACAGGATGAACCTAAGCTCAATTTTGAGTGTCATAGCAAAGGGTCTGAATACTTATGTCAATGTGATATTTAAGTTATTTCTTTTTAATTTCTTTGCAAAAATTTCCAAAATCCTGTTTTCGCTTTTTTATTGTGGGGTATTGTGTGCAGATTGATGATTAAAAAATAATAATTTAATCCATTTTACAATAAGGTTGTAACGTAACAAAATGTGGAAAATGTGAAGGGGTCTGAATAGTTTCTGAATGCACTGTATCTCTTGGGGCAATATCATACACAGGCTGTTTACTGCCTTGTGGAAATGGCCTCAGGCATGCCGGAAAGTCACCACAGTCTGATACCTCAAAGTCATCTTTAGATCAAAAAAGTGAAAGGGGGCATTTTGGTAACAAGGTATTCCCATTGACCAGGAGTGGACAGTCACTTTACATATAGAAACAAAGAACTGCAGATGCTGGTTTATGCCAAGAATAGACTCAAAGTGCTGGATAACTCCCTGGGTCAGGCAACATCTCTGGAGAGAAAGGATAGGTGGTGTTTTGGGTGAGGACCCTTTACATATTCATCCAACCAGCAATGTTAAGCATGCAGTGAAAATCTGTGCATTCAGTGAAAGCAAAAGCAAAATATTCTGACTGCTGGGTGTTGCCATTATTTTCTGCTTTCATTTCAGATTTCCAGCATCAGAAAATCTAGAAAGTCATAAACTGGGGGAAAAGGACAAGAGGAAATTTTGAGACATTGGGCAATAACTTATATTCGCTTTCTTTGAATTTAGGTTAACAAAATTTTTTTTAAAATCAAAGTTATTGCCCTAATGTCTCAAAATCTCTTCTTGTTCTTTCCTCCAGTTTATGGGTTTCCTGGGTGCTTCTCCATGTTCTAGGCACTTTGTGGATTGAATTTAAGTGATGAGTGCCTTGGCCTTGTTTATATAGCTTAAAACATTTTGGACTTGAGGGAATCAATCAAACCCGAAGAAATCCGATGTCCTAAGATCCTGTAGTTCCCTTTTTTTATTGGAAAAATAACACATTTTCCTCTGAGTGAGCACAGTGTCTATGGTCTTTTTGATGGATCTATGCAGTGGAAATGCAAATTGAACTTGGCATAAAGGTTCAGCC
This sequence comes from Rhinoraja longicauda, assembly GCF_053455715.1. Classification (NCBI taxonomy): domain Eukaryota; kingdom Metazoa; phylum Chordata; class Chondrichthyes; order Rajiformes; family Arhynchobatidae; genus Rhinoraja; species Rhinoraja longicauda. The sequence continues at coordinate 24,620,327 of NC_135963.1, read as the reverse complement.
TGATGGAAGGTTTGACTGTCACTGGCAATGCCACCAAAGTGGTAGAGACCCTGTACTACTCAAATTGATGAATTCTGAAAATCTGTAATGAATTAATCATTAAATTTTATGCTGGAATCAAGGACAGAAAGCTAATTAAAGCATGAAGAAAGAGCCAGGGACTTCAATTACTTATCTGCATTGTTCTCTTTACCACCTGGCTCACACTGAGCCACAACAACATTTACATTTTATGTTAAAAAAACATGTTCTGCTATTTTCCTGCTGGCAATTAAAAAATGTTACGTTTTTGAAAAAAAAATCCCCTCTTCCACATGCTAATTAGGAAGGTGGAATCAATCTCAGAATATTTTTGCTGTTGCTTTCACTTTTTTTGTTGGCTGGTTAAAAATGTAGGATCTGTTCCCATAGATTTATTTCACCAGGAATTGATGATTTTTGGCCAGACATAACTCAGACATGCATTTGTAGCTACTGCAACTCACTTTGCATTTATTAGTTCAACAAAGTATCGGGTTGCTTAAAAAATGGGACTTTCATGACAGCTAACTCCTAATAAGACAGGGAAATTAGACAGGCTCTGATCCCAATACACAATCCTTCCAGTCTAGTTTTTCTTCTTACCACTAAGGCATGGTGATGAAGAAGAGTCTCGGGAAAACATAATCTAGGATCTTTTCAATCCTGGTTATCTATCCCCTCTTCCCCCTCTCCAATTGGGCAGAATATACAAAAGCTTGAAAGCACATACCATCAGATTTGGGAACAGCTTTTTCCCCTGTTGTTATCAGATTACTGAGCATTCCTCCCATTAGCTAGGGTGTAGTCATGATCTTCCAACCTATCTCATTGCGGACCTTGACTTTTCTCTTTTTCTCTTTAACACTGCAATGCTGTAACACCATTTTCTGCACGCAGATATTTTTCTCATTACACTATCTGTTGTACTTGCATATCTCATGATTGTACTCAAGTATAATAGGATTTGATTTGACAGAATAGCACAAACAAAAGCTTTTCACTGTACTTGGGTACACATGATAATAATAAAACAATATCAACATCAATGCAGAGATGCCCAGCAGTGCATGCTTTGTTTATAGGTGTGAATGCAGTCAGCATTCAAACTGCCTGCTCCTACGATTGTAAGCCTATATGACCAGATTCTCAATATGGTCCATGGTTTAAAGCTAGATGGCACTTTCCTCACAAACATTTTCCAAACACAGCTAAACTATGCACGCTTGAGAACACTCAATTACCTGAAGATGCCACACAAGGGTGATGACAGAGGAGTGTCTTATGCATGGCCACAACACTGCCAACATTCCTACAGCTGTGCAGTGATTTTGGGAGCCACAAATGGACTTTTACATCTGAAATGCAATAAACAGAGGATGTGTACAAATGTTTCTGTAATATTGAACTAATATTGAATACTGTAATATAGAAAAACACAAGCAGATTTGTCATGGTATTAATCTTGGTTATATTACTGTTATAGATCGGACACTGTTCCAGGTGTAGCCAACAAAATTGCTTAGAAAGTAATTAATAGGAAATTTGTCTGGAGATTATTTTATGCCTGGTTGTGGGAAGTAAATAATAAAGGTAATTTTCACCCTTGGTGATACTCTGCCAACGCAGATTGTGCAACCATTGTAGAATGGATCTGAGTTTAGTTTATGGTCATGTGTACTGAGGTACAGTGAAAAGCTTAGTACGCGTGCTAACCAGTCAGCGGAAAGACAATACATGATTACAGTCGAGCCATCCACATGTATCCACCGACATGATACATTATACAAAATAACGTGAATAATGTTTAGTGTAAGATAAAGCCAGTAAAGTCCAATTGAGGATAGTCCCAGGGTCTCCAATGAGGTAGATAGTAGTTCAGGGCTGCTCTCTAGTTGTTGGTAGAATGGTTCAGCTGCCTGATGGCTGGGAAGGAACTGTACCTGAATCTGCAGCTGTGCATTTTCACACTTATATATCTTTTTCCCACGCCAGGAGTTGTTGCGTTAGGTCTTCGGGTTCTGGGAGTCGGAGAATGGACAGATCCGAGAGGAGATTAAGACCAGCATGGTTAAAGTAAGAAATGTTGCTGTCGGAGTAGAGATTTAAACGAGTGGAGCTATTGTAATGTGTGATTGCAGATCCGCTTCAGTGACGAGCACACAAAGAGTCGCCTGGGGTGGGCACCATCTTGGGGATCAGATTTTTCTTTTCTGGAAATGGTTCATAAAGACAAATAAACTGCCAGAGATGCTTTTGCAAAGGTCAGATGTGTAAGAATGGAACCAAATCATGACAGAATCATTGAGTAGATAACAAGGTGCAAGCATTGGAGAGAATGGCATGCTGAACTGTGCCAAAGGCTGCGAAAACATCATGAAAAGATAGTGTGCCATTATCATTGTAAAATTATGAATGACAGAAGGACCTTTTAGAACTTAGTTCATAGTATCTTGTTACCCCATCCATCAACTACAGTCATAAAATTAACTATTCTGAATTTGAACACATTGGACTTACAAAGAACAGTTTTGACTGTTCCTCATTTAGTAGATTACTGGTTTTCTGCCTTACTAATTAAATTTTGACAACATCAGCTAATTTGTGCCATATTTGATCTCAAAATTCTTCCAGAAAAAGCTACAGTATATGTTACCTCTTCCTGTTCTTTTATAACACTTCTCCAATCTTTGGAAACTCTGACATCCCTCAGCTCTGGGACATATTACAAAATTAAATCTCAAAGCATTCCATTGCCTCAGTTTTCAAATGGCAACTTTGCTTTAGATTTTTGGTTGTAACTTGTACCTGCTGAATATCAATATTTGATATTTTCACCCCTTTCATCCCACTTATTGATATGTACATATCTTTACTGTGTAGACACAAGGTAGACACCAAGGGTGAAGATATGTACATATCTTTACTGTGTAATAATCATTTGTTTTTCATTAAATTTGTCATTTCAACTGATACTAGACAAAATGCGTGCTTAACATTTTATATATAGCCATGATCATGGCCTCTTCTGGCAAATCAAGGATCATGTTTTTTTTCAATGCGGTGAGGGAGGGATAATTGTGGAATTTCTTGTAAAAGTATCTGAAAAATCAGCAGGAGATTTTGTTGAATGTATTGCATTAAATAGTTAAACTAATTAGATCCCTTTTCACTCCATGCTTACATAAGTAATCAAGTCCCCACAAGGATTATGGTTGAATAGCATATTACTTTCAATAACTGTTTATTTATGATGTGTACTTTTAAAATAAAGGTCAAGAAATATTGGATTATTTTATTTTTCATTTTACATTTCCATCTCCAAGTGTAAGCATACCTTAAAAAATATTTAGTTCAAAATGTTTAATTACTCTACCCTAATTCAGAACTCCACTGAATACTTCCTCATTATTTGTTTTTATGAATGACTTTTAAGTTCTCTCTGTATCCTTCTTAGGGTGACGCAGGGGTAGACTCGCTACCTTACAATGCCAGAGACCTGAGTTTGATCCTGAGTACAGGGGTTGACTGTACGGAATTTGTAGGTTCTCCCCATGACTGCATGGGTTTTCCCCGGAGCTCCAGTTTCTTCCCACACTCCAAAGACTAACTAGGTTAATCGGCTTCGGTAATGATTGTAAATTGTCCCTAGTGTGTAGGATAGTGCCGGTGTACAGCGTGGACTCGGTGGGCCGAAGGGACTGTTTCCATTCTGTATCTCTGAACTGAACTAAACTACTGACGTAAAATAGTAGGTGATGTAAGCATTCAGAATGCATAGAGGTGCAAGCATTGGAGAGAATGGCATGCTGAACTGTGCCAAAGGCTGTGAAAACATCATGAAAAGATAGTGTGCTATTATCATTGTAAGATTATGAATGACAGAAGGACATTTAATATGCTGGAAACAATTATTTAAATGTTATTGCCAAAACTATTTTGTTTTCATAAGGTTATGGCAAAAAAAGTACAATCTTGTAAAAAAAAGTTGTATTTTGCTTCACTACTAATGTTCTATATCAAAAAGATCCGTTTACTTTAACTGTGCTAAAATGTTTCCCTGAGAATTTCCACTGCTGGTAACCTTGTATGACTTAACCTCAATTTGCAGTGGGGTTGGGTGGATACATTGAGGGACATCACGGCTTGCAGGCAAAGATTTGCAGCTGAGTTGAGAATAAAACAACAAAATGTGAAAAAGTAACACTGGCGTTTTATTAATTGCAGTAATTTTCAAAATGCAGTAGTGTTTATTTGTTTCAATGAAGAAAGGAACCTGAGAAGTCTGAAAAGTAATTACATAGTTTTAAAAGGTTTTAAATGTGGCTGTATAGTTGCTGGGAAACCAGCTATCGGCTTTCCCGGATGTCAGCTGCCATTCTTCAGTGAGCACCAGGGAGTGACTGGGAATGCACAGGACATAGTGTCCTGGAAGATTGGGCTGCTTCACTCTTAGCATTTGTCAGGAGGAGGACTTAGCTATAGTTTGCAATCTGTACCCTTCCTTATCAATTACCACCCTCAAGGGCTCATTTGTCAGTTTAGTTTAGAGATGCCGCGTGGAAACAAGCCCTTTGGCCCACCGAGTCCGCGCCGACCAGAGATCCCCGTTACACTAGCACATATGATAGACAATTTACAATTTTTACCTAAGCTAATTAACACAGAAATCTGTACGGCTTTGGAGTGTGGGAGGAAACTGGAGCACCCAGAGAAAAACCATGCAGTCACAGGGAGAACGTACAAACTACGTACAGAAAGCACCAGTAGTCAGAATCGAACCTGGATCTCTGGCGCTGAAGGCAGCAACTCTACTGCTGCGCCACCGTGCCATAGGCAGTTCTGGAATCACCAAAGAGGAGCAGCTTGTCATGGGTTAGGGATAGTGCAAGGGGACGGCAAAATTCCTTGTGGACCTTGTCCATTGCTTCCAGTGCAGCAGAGTATGTGCTGATGACGTTGGCATACTATTGCTCTGATAGAGTACATCAGCAGATTATGAGGCATCTGTTTATTCCACATGGGATTATCTGAGGCACCAAACCACTTCATTCTTTTTAACGACCAATCCAAAGATGCCAATATTCCTCTTTCACTTTGAATTTCCAGAAGAGTGTATCCATCATCGTTTTCTTTAAGGCAGGCATCTCCTGCTCAACACATCTCACACAAGACAACAATATCAACAAACTAAATCACAAAGTGCTGGAGTAAATCAGTGGGTTAGGCAGCATCTCTGGAGAACATGGATGGGTGACATTTCGGGTTGGGACTCTGCTTCAGACATGCATGGGTTAGTATCTGAAGAAGGGTTCTGACCCAAAACGTCAGTCTGAAGAAGGGTCTAGGTCATAAGGTCATAAGTGATAGGAGCAAAATTAGGCCATTTACCCATCAAGTCTACTCTGCCATTCAATCAAGGCTGATCTATCTCTCCCTCCTAACCCCATTCTCCTGCCTTCTCCCCATCTATCCATGGTCTCCAGAGATGCTGCCTACCGCGCTGAGTTACTCCAGCATTTTTAACATATTTTTGTAAACCACCATCTACAGTTCCTTGGTTCTAATATCAAGATAGAGAATGGGATGACTGAAGTTCAGGACTGCCGCTGCTGGGAGTGTCTAAAGTGTTCTTGACATTGCAGATTCTGCACTTCATTTGGAGATGTGAAGATTGCCAGTAAGTGGTTTATTTTAATGTGGAGTGGTTTTAGCACAGCACCTACCACACAGGTTTGACTGAAAAAGGCTTTCGTCCAGTGGCTAGAGGTCATTGCAGGAAGTCAAAGTAGAACTTTTTATGTGTAACATTGAAATAAAAGGCACATACGTATTTTTAGAAATAATTCAATGTGACAAAGCAGGATTTAGAATGGTACAAAGTGTCTGGTGGGAGTTCTGCTGCTTGTCAGGGTAAACAGCATCAGCCAGAACTCATGGCACAAAAGCATTAAATTGGTGTTCCATGAGTAGTTGGACGTCCATGCTGATAGCAACATACTTCAAAAAACAATGATCTTTTCATACTTCTCAGTTGTATGTGCGGTTTATAAATTTAGGCCCAACGCATGAGAACTGGTGGTGGAAGGATTCACGAACAGCAAACCTCACTGGTACTCTTTCACTCACCTTTTTACTTGCTTCCAACAAATAGTGGAATAAAACAGCAGCAAATACTAGACAGACCTATTTTCACAACCACTATTCTAAGAGCAGCTCTCTGAGAAATTAAGCATGCACACATCCTTGGAAGGATAATGTGCCTGCCTGTGTAATTCATTTTAAAATCTAAAAACAAATTTGGTACAGCTTTTTTATATTTCAGGTTGCTTAGAATGCAACACTAACAATTGTTTTTTATTTTATTTCCATTGGCCTTGCCAAATAAGCCTTTGCAGCTTATTCTTTAAATTTCCAAGCACCATTTACTTTGCATCCTTTGCACAGTTTCAATATTGGCAAACACAGAGTCATTTCATGGGGATTCTACTGTCTCTGTCTCACAAAGTTCGCCTGCATTCAATTTTGATTTAGTCCATAAAGCCAAATTTTGCACACAACAGACATAGAGCTCAGGTTAAATTATTTTATTACATTTAGTCCTGAAATGTCACTGTCCTTTTTTGGATGGTATTAATAATAATAATAATAATTTATTTGTCATATGTAGGTTGGCACAGGGTCAACGGTACAATGAAATGTATTTAACAAGACAACGGGTCACCTCAGAAGTAATATTCCAAGGATAAATAAGATACAAATGACATTAGTAACGTAAAAAGACAATATTAAAATAATCAACATATATCATGTGAAAAGTGTTTATGAGTTCAGAAGCCTGATGGCCTGATGGTAGAAATTGTTCTTAAGTCTAGCGGTACACGCAGCCATACTCCTGCATTGTCTGCCTGACGGTAACATGGAGAACAGCTGGGTGGCTGTGGTCCTTGATGATGCTGTGTGCCTTCCGCAGGCACCGCTGGTAGAAAATGTCCTGAATGGCCGGGAGACAGTTGCCAGTGATGTGCTGTGCCGTCTTCACCACTCTCTGTAGTGATTTGTGGCTGTGGGCAGAACAGTTCCCGTACCAGACTAATGCAGCTCGTCAGCAGGCTCTCGATGGTGCATCTGTAGAAGTTTGTGAGGGTGCTGGCGTTCATGCAAAACTTCCTCAGTCTTCTCAGGAAAAAGAGCCGCTGATGGGCCTTCTTTGTTATTGTGTCCATGTGCAGTGTCCAGGAAAGGTCCTCAGTGATGTGCACACCGAGGAACTTAAAGCTGCTGACCCTTTCAACCTCAGCATCACCGATGTGGATGGAGAGGTGTCCACTCCCCCCCTGTCTCCTGTAGTCCACGATCATCTCTTTAGTTTTGCTGACATTGAGAGAGAGGTTATTTTCCTGGCACCAGCTGTTTAGTGCCTTTACCTCCTCTCTGTAGGCCATCTCATTGTTGTCTGTGATGAGGCCCAAGATGGTCGTGTCATCAGCAAACTTTAGGATGATGTTTGAGCTGTGCTTAGCAGTACAGTCGTGCGTAAACAGGGAGTACAGGAGAGGACTGAGCACACAGCCCTGTGGCGTGCCCGCGTTGAGGATCAGCGAGGAAGAGGTGTGGCTGCCAATTCTCACCACCTGGGGCCTGCCCGTCGGGAAATCGAATATCCATCCGCAGATGGAGGTCTCCAGTCCAAGATCAAGGAGCTTGGGGACGAGTTTTGAGGGAATAATAGTGTTGAATGCCGAGCTGTAGTCAATAAAGAGCATTCTCACATATGTATTTCCTTTGTCCAGGTGGGTGAGCGCAGTATGTATTGCCATGGCGATGGCATCGTCCGTGGCCCTGTTTGGTCTATATGCAAACTGAAGAGGGTCCAAGGTGTCAGGGAGAGAGGAGCAGATGTGAGTTTTGACTAGTCGCTCGAAGCACTTCATGATGACTGATGTCAGTGCGACAGGACGGTAGTCATTTAAACAGGAGGTTACTGGTTTCTTTGGAACAGGAACGATGATGGATGCTTTGAAGGAGGTGGTAATAAAGTAATACAAATAATCGTCATTTGTCTCCAGTTTCCTTTTCCTTTGTTGTCCTCCATTGTTCCCTGAGGTTCCTGACTGATATAAAATAAATTAGCTTAAACATCTAGCTAGATCAATGATAAGTAATTTTGGACTTAACTCACAACTTTCCAATTTGGAATCGAACAGCTAATCACCACACAATTTTCACTAAAAATTAACTCTATCTCATGGACACCAGATTTGTATGATGTGGCGAAGCAATGTTACTGAACTTGACAAAAGTCTAGTTCTACAAAGCTGCTGAGGTTCCTGAAACATATGTTTCATACATCCCTCTAATTTTTAATACCAGGATGACAAAAATGATATTGGGTTTTTATTTCTTCAGATGTAGTGATGTAACATTGAACAGAAATTTCCATCCTGATTTCCTGGACTGGACACAACAGGATCAATCTCCAGCGGAAATTATTGAAAAAGGAAGTTCCTGCCCACAGTGAATACATCCAAGCTGATTTTATTTAAGACTTTGAAAATACATAAAGGAGCCCAGTCACAAGCAGGCAATTTGCAGGAGCCTTGACAGCTCATTGACAGTTTCGGGCATGGCAAATTAATCTGATGTCACTCTTCATTCTTGACCAGATTTCATGCACCTGTGATCATCGCTACAGGACTGGGCGGAAAATTTGTAATCTGTCATCGACATTTTTGTTGGCCAAATTGCTTGGGTAGACAGGAAATTAGAATAGCTTTTTTCAACAGCTCAGGTTGTGGTCTTTCATAGAACTGGTGCCATGCAGACATTGAGCCAAGCGCACGAAGTGAAAAAAAAAGAGAGCGGATGTTGTATTTGGCTCTACTTATATTTAATTGCAGCTGTTAAAAAGTGTGGCAGAGCTTGAAAATGCTAGCAAGGCATCTGGGTTTAATTAGATGAGTATGTAAGGTAGAGAAGAATTTTTAAACTACTTTGGGAAAATTTGCCGGATTCAATCCTTTTAGCTAAACAAAAGAGAGAATGTGAATGAGGTTAGCGTGCTGGAGAGAAATGTATGACAGTGCTCTTTACATCTGTTCCCCCAGACTGACCTTGCCAACCGAGATATGCTGTGAATAGTGGTACTAATTGCCCTGAATACTAAATAACCTATTCCACAGCAGGTGAGTGCAAAAAAACAGCTGCTCACTGTACAAACAATATGTATTCACACGTAATGTAAATTGTACATTAAATAGCAAAAATTAACAATAATATTTTTTGGGGCAGTCTATAAATTAACTTTGTTTTACATATTTTACTTCCATTGAACCAGTTTCAATTCATTTTTGCCAAACCCACTTTGATCAGATAGGCAATAACGTGCTTATTTAAATTCTGTTCCCCCGACCATGAAGATGTTACATTGTGATTCAGATATTCTGACATATGGCAAAAGATATACAGTAGATAAGGTATGTACTGTTCGGCTCTGAGTGATATTCTATTGTGTTTAGCTGCTGGAACAGAATTAATTTCCTATGCTTCATCCATTTTAAAACTGACTTTAGTCAATTGTAATTGAAGTTGGAAGCCAAAATTCCTAGAAATACATAAAATAAAAACTAATATTTGGCTGTCTAGATAACTGCATTTCAGCCTTGGTATAGTAATTTACTCGTGAATGGAAATGCTAATTGGTTGTTATTTGCTTCAAGTAAATAAAAAGGAAATCGCTTCAGGATAATTTAACAGATTTTATTTGTATGATGGTTGGTAATCTATGACAATACAGTGAAACCTACTTGTATATTTAATTGTATTTAGCTTCTGCAGTAAAAAATAGGCTTATTAAAAACTATTAAAATGCAGAGGCAACCTTGCAATTGTCTGATGTACCCACGTACACCATGGAACACCAGCACTGTGCCTCTGTTGTGCTGACGTTTCTGAAATAAACTACCATAAACACATCACCTTTAAGACTAGAAGATAGACACAAAATGCTGGAGTAACTCAATGGGACAGGCAGCATCTCTGGATTGAAGGAATGGGTGACGTTTCGAGTCGAGATCCTTCATCAGACTAGTGTAGGACCCTTCAAGATTAAGGTAAGACCCAAGATTCTCAACCACTGCTATACCACCATTAGGAATGCCAATCCCCAGAGAGGCATTCGAATATGGCAGAAATGCAACGGCCCTCCCCCACATCCTCACATCTTTCTGGCAAATGTACAATCCCTGGAGAACAAGATAGGGGACCTAAGAACAAGAAAGCTACATCAGAGAGAATGATAAGGGACTGCTGTGTTTCGCAGAGAGATGGCTCACCATCAACCCACTGAACATGGCACTCCACCCTGCAGGCTTTTCCATCCATCGAACAGACCGGATGACAATGTCTGAAAAAGGAAGAGGTGGCACCTGCTTCATGATAAACTCGCCATGGTGCTCAGATGTGATAATCTTCTCCCATTCCTGCAACCCCTCCCCCACCCCAGCTGAAACATTTGACATTTAACTGCCAAATCCTCCATGTACTGTAGTCCCCACTGCTATCCTGACTGCAGTCAGGTGTAACTATTGTATTTACCTGGCTAAATTAATTGTGTCTCTACACAGTAGCCCTCCAATTGCATTACAATTGTATAAATAGAAAGCAGCAAATAGGTTGAAGAAAGTGATTAAATGTTATTACAATTATTTGCTTCCTGACTCCACTGTTATCCTTACCTCTCACCTTAGGTAAATGTCAAGCTAGCACTCAAGGAATGGCGCACCGTGACCAACAGCATAAACAACCGGACCCTGGAGCCTTCCTCATCATTGATGAAGACTGCAGCCAGGCACCCGAGGAACACCATCAACACATCACTTTCAACGCCAGGGAACTCAATACATTTGACCACTGCTACATCATCATCAGGAATGCCTACCCATCCGCCGCTTGCCCACACTTTGGAAAATCTGACCACGAAGCTGTGCAGCTTCTTACAGACAGAGTCCGCAGAACACGGCAACATTGAAGCGGACTATGAAAAGTTCATCAGGGGAGGCAGAGAAGTGGTTACAGGACACCTTGAAATTGGTGGAATCGTTGAGGACTTCATCAGTGGACCTGAAATGCCACAGTAACCACTGACGTTATAAAGAAATACATGGGCGAGTGCAACAATACAAAAACATTTGGAGTCTTATCCTACCCAGAAGCCCTGGTTCAACCAGGAGATTCGTAATCTGCTAAGGAGTAGATCTGTGGTGTTTAGGACTGGTGTTGCTTAGTGGTGTACAAGAAGTCCAGGTACAAAGGCTACTGTGTGCAAAGGGACAATTTCAGACTAAGCAGGAGCCACAGATGAATGCTCAGCAGGTGTGGCAGGGCATGCACACTGTCACTTCCCACAAGGCGAAACCCAGCTAGCATAAGTGGCAAAGACTCACTATTGTTGCACTTCTGGATGAGCACTAATGCCTTTGATTTCCATTTTGAAAGGGGGAATGATGACTCTGCGGGGGCTGTTGACAGGCTGTGGGGACTATCATCAGCCACACAGCCCCTCATGATCCTGTGAACAGTCTCCGAGGCCAACGTCAGAGTATTCTCCGAGAAGATGAATCCACGCAAGGTGTCTGGCCCAGATGGCGTACCTGACTGAGTGCTAAAGGCCAGTGCAGATCTGAGATTTTCACCTGCTTCAAAATGGCTATCTCGCCAGCTCTCCACCCATCTGCATAACAAGAAAGTATATGCCAGATGCCATATGCTCATGGTCCACAGCGCAGCATTCAACACAATCACTCCCTCCAAACCCATCACCAACCTCAAAGACTTGGGCCTCTATTCCTCCCCTTGCAACTGGACCCTTGACTTCCACAGGGTAACTTTTTCACGCAAAGGGTGGTCGGTGTATGGAATGAGCTGCCAGAGGAGGTAGTTGAGGCGGGTACTAACGCAACATTTAATAAACATTGACAGGTACATGGATAGGACAGGTTTAGAGGGATATGGGCCAAACACAGGCAGGTGGGACTGGTGTAGATGGGACATGTTAGCCGGTGTGGGCAAATTGAAACGAAGGGCCTGTTTCCAAGCTGTAAGACAATGACTCTATAACGAGCATTTGGATAGTTTTACTTCCATTGCTTGGCTAGTTGAGCTGTGGGAACTGTTCCTGTACTGTATAACTGCCAAGCATGAATACAGTGACATCATCCACATACAAAAGCATCTTTCTATTTCTTTCTTCGTCAGTGCATCATGGATAACTTCAATACCTGGAAGGTAATCACTATCTACGGGAACAGCCTAATTTCAAGTTTCCATAAATTCCTCTTTATGTCCTCACATCTCCATCCTGCTCGTATTGAGAACTCATCCCATTCCCAGTCTATTTCCTCATCTTAACCTCAACCATGCTTTTCTTGCTGCTATCATTTATGCCACCACTTGTTTGTTACTGACTCCGGTTATAGTTTCTCTCCTCTCCACAGCAGTTAAAATAGATCAACACTGTGGATGTAATTATAAAGGTGAGAATAATGAATTCAATCAATTTAATCAATCAAAGATAGACACAAAATACTGGAGCAACTCAGCGGGACTCCACAGTCAAACAGGCCCAACAGAGGATGTACATCCTGTGGCAGCTGAGGAAACACAATCTGCCACAGGCAACGGTGGTCCAATTCTATACTGCCATCATAGAGTCTGTCCTCACCTTCTCCATCATGTCTGGTTTGGCTCAGCTACCAAGCACGACATCCGGAGGCTGCAACGAATCGTTCAATCAGCTGAGAAGGTTGTTGGCTGCAAACTTCCCCCCATTGACGAACTGTACACTGCAAGGGCCAGGAAGTGAGCGGGCAAGATCATCTGACCCCTCTCACCCTGGCCACTTCGCCAGGCAGCATCTCCGGAGAGAAGGCTCCTTGGAGGTTGACACCACCTGAGAGGGTGACATTTCTGGTCGTGACCCTTCTTCAATCAAAGAAATGTTTTGCTGATCTGTTTTATTCCATTTTATTGCACTGAATGCCATCAGATCATGCGCTTGATATGGATATATGCATTTGAATGCTTTTGTATGATATTCAGAAACACATAAAACCATTATAACCTTATCTGTACAAAATAAATAAAGAGACAGCACCTAAAACAGAGCCTTGGGGATTCGGCTCCTGCCAAAACCATCTAGTGCAGTACAGATTAACTGCCTGTTTACGCTGTGGTGGGAAGGTTGAGTGGGGTGAGGAAGCAGTGGCAGGAAGTATACTCCTAATAGGCAGATTGAGGTGCCACCACATATTTTGGCCCTGATTATAATTGTAAAGCACAAATGGAGATTACTGTCAAAAAATAGCATAAACACATGGCCAGGAATTACAGGAGCACCATAAAAACATGAAGATACTGGCGATTCAGCCATTACCTTCATGTTCTCTGCAAGCCCATTACCAAAAGCCAACCGCACCCCATTGGACCATCTTGCCAGACACCCTCAGCTTGATACTGGTGCAAACTGATCTTGCCTATGAATTGCCGAGAGACCCATTAGCTTACCTGCTAGATCTGAGGCTCAGGGTTCAACACAATTTGGATCTTCCCGACACCATTCTGTAGTGTTGAAATATCAAGATAATTATTGATCTCCAAGCTGAAATATACTAATTGACCAATCATTTATAGCCCCCAATGGGGGTAAAAAAATTTAATCTTTTGAGATGGGACATATTGTCATATTTGTATCAAATGACCCCATCTCACATACCCTGAGGTCTAATTCTGAATTCCTCAATCAATGGAAACATCCTCGCAGCACAGTGACACAGCTAGTAGACCTGTTGCCTTACAATGCCAGAGACCCAGGTTGAATCTGACCTTGGGTATTGTCATTATGGAGTTTGCACGTTCTCACTGTGACCACGTGGGTTTCCTCTGGGTGCTTCAGTTACCTCCCACATCCCAAAGATGTGTGGGTATGTGGGCTAATTGGCCTCTGTAAAATTGCACCTACTGTGTCGGGAGTGGATGCGAAGGTGAGATAACATAGAAGAAGTGTGAATGGCTGTTCAATGTTCGGTGAGGAATCGAAGAGCTGAAGGGTCTGTTCCATTCTGTAAACTAAACTAAAACTTCTCCAGCCTTAACCAAACCTGCCACGTCGAATCCCTTGAGAAAGATATAAATTTATATAAATTTCAATTGGTTCACCTATACTTCTACATTTAGAAGAACATTGTTCGAAGATTGAGTTCAGCTTTAGATTTTTTACCATTTATATGTGATGTCATCTTCGTCTCTCAAACCCTATTTTCTTTGTAATATATTTCTTCTCTGTTTCAGACATGATCTGATTATTTTTACCCAATACTTTTACTGTTCTACAGCCATTACTAATCAATTATTTCTTTTGAATTTATCTCTCCCAACTCTTTCCATCCCCTACCCAGAAATTGCACTAACTCCCACCCCACAGCAATTTTTTCCATCCCTCTTGAAAATTTTCACATCGGGCTTATTAATGGGGATGCTAATGGTAATATGTGCATTCTTTTTGATAACGATGCAAAAATCACTGGGAAGTGGGTTAAAGCTGAGGCAGGGTCTGAAGAAATAGCTCTGATTAGAAGAATTACCTCTGATTCCTGATTGGTACAGGTGGAGAAGGTAGGAGAACAGGGATAAGAGGGAGAGATAGATCAGCCATAATTGAATGGCGGTGTAGACTTGATGGGCCCAATGACCTAATATCAGTGGTGCTGGCTCAAAGGACCAAATGGCCCTCCCCTGCACCTATTTTCTGTTTCCTTATGACTATGAACTTATTAAATGGGCGAATTACAGTTTCGAGATTCTGGCCATTGAAGGGGAAGAGGAGGTGAAAAAATCAGAATAGAAGTTGCCCTGTGTGTGGAGACAGAATCTGGGAACGAAGAATAGATGGAGTCAAGGGTAGTGGAGGAGTGAAACAAGAAGCCACAGCAGGAGATGCTTCATCACAAAAACAGAGATAACTGTGAAAACTGCATTCTGCAAGCTTAATAATGGAGGAAATATTTTCCAAGATCTTGGTGGTAGACCACATCAAAGCCTTCAGGAATATGAACACTAATGCATATGCTAATACACTTTCACTTCTGCCTGCTCCCAGTATTGATGCATCTACTTATCCCTGGTAAACTGCATTATATCTCCTCATTTTCCCTTAATTCCTTAACATCCTGACCTTGACTTTCTTTGCAAGAGACTGAAGAAGTACAGGGGGATCTCGGTGTTTGAGTGAATGAAAAACGAAAAGCTGGCCAGCAGATCCAATATTTCGTTATGAAGGCCTGTGGTATTTTGGTTTTCTTTGCAAAGGGGTTGGAGTAAACAATAGGGAGGTTTGCTGCATTGTTAAGAGTGTTTGTTGGTGAGACCTCACCTGGAATACTGCATATGGTTTTGATCCCCTTACCTAAAGAAAGATAGCATGACATGGCAAGCAGCACAAGAAAAAAGTCAACAAGCAAATTACTGGAATAAGTGTGTTATCCTACCAAGAGAGAATAAATGATTTTGAACCTTATTTCTTTGCATTTAGAAGAATAATGGGCGACCTTATTCAAACATGCAAGATCCTCAGGGGACTTGACAAAGTAGATTTGGGTATCCTTTTTTACGAGTGTAAGTCTTGAATAAGGGTACATAACTGCAAGGTAAGAAGCTGGTCAATTAAAACTGAGGTGTGGAGACATTTTTTCTCCCAGTGGGTGGTGAATCTCTGTAATTACCTGCCCATGCAGGTGGTGGCAATTGCATCATCAAAAACATTTAAGGTGGAGGTGGATAAATACTTGATGGATAGAAGAATACAGAGGGATTGAGAAATGGACCAGAAGAGGAGTTTAGTTTAGAGATATAGCATGGAAACAGGCCGTTCGGCCCACCTAGTCTGCGCCGACCAGCAATCCCCGTACACTAACACTATCCTACACACTAGGGACAATTTACAATTTACAGAAGCCAAATTAACCTACAAACCTGAACGTCATTGGAGTGTGGGAGAAAACTGGAGCACCCGGGTAAAACGTGCAAATTCCGTACAGTTCCATAGTTAGGATTGAACCCTCTGGCGCTGTAAGGCAGCAACTTTACCACTGCACCACCATGCCGCACATAGAGGTCAGTTGAAGCCAGCATAGATCTGCTATGATCATTTACAATGGTGGGATGGGCTTCCAAAGGCATTGCCTACACCTGCTCCTATTTTCTTGAGGTTTAGCAACAGCTACACACCTTGCGTTTCTACAGCAGCTTCAGCCAGGTAAGAAACGTCAACCAGATGAGAGAGGATCATTAAGATTAGGAACTTTACTAAGGGATATCAGCTTGTTCTGTTCTCACTGACTTCATTGTCGCTGATTTTCAAAGATTTGAGCTCCCATTATAGGCGAGAAGTGGGTAATCTATCAACGTCACAGTCTAGCACAGCCTAATGAGATCATCTGCGCAACAATGCGACCTTAAAAGAAAGTTAGATGTATCCCCTACACGGTCTGGAAGCAGTAGAGCCTGTAAAACCTCAGGTCAGGGTGTTAACTGAACAAAAATAGGGCATTTAAGCCAAATTTGTAAAATTTGTAGACTGCAAGGGTTAGCATTGCTAAATTTCGGTCTATTTGGTGGCTTGAGGCAGCCCACAAGCAGTCTCTACTCTGATCGCAATGGAAGCCCCCTCACCACTCTCCTCCAGACTCTTCCCTCCTTTCAATCGCTGCAAATACCTGTTGCACAATTCCCTACATTCCTCCTTTTTAAATTGGGAACCAACCTTTTGCATTTTGTGCTCTTTTGAACTCTTTTGCCTCTTCTTTTGAGTTTGTGTTTCCTAACTTCCTCAAAGGCTGGTGAAAGCAGAGTCATCTATTTTCTTTAAAGCAGAGTTACATAGGTTCTTGATGAGCGAGCAGGTGATAGGTTATGATGGGGTGGGGGCAGTGGGAATGTGGAGTTGAGGCTACAGTCAAGCAGCCACGATGTAATGGAATGGATGAGAATGCTTCTCGCCTACTCACGTTGGATTAGCACGCAACAAACCTTTTTCACTGTACACCTGACAAAAACTAAACTCAAACTCCAGCTACTAAATCACCTGATTATTGGCGGCACGGTGGCGCAGCGGTAGAGTTGCTGCCTTACAGCGAATGCCGCGCCAGAGACTCAGGTTCGATCCCGACTACGGGCGCCGTCTGTACGGAGTTTGTACGTTCTTCCCGTGACCTGTGTGAGTTTTCTCTGAGATCTTCTGTTTCCTCCCACACTCCAAAGACGTACAGGTATGTAGGTTAATTGACTGGGTAAATGTAAAAATTGTCCCTAGTGTGTGTAGGATAGTGTTAATGTGCGGGGATCGCTGGGCAGCACGGACTCGGTGGGCCGAAGGGCCTGTTTCCGCGCTGTATCTCTAAATCTAAATCTAGATTATTATATCTGTTCCCTTGGAGAAAATACTTCATGAGAGGAATAAATCAGGTAGATGCACAGAGTCTCTTGCCCAGAGTAGGTGAATCGAGGACCAGAGGACATACAGTGGGCTTGAGGTGAAGGGGAAAAGATTTAATAAGAATCTGAGGGGTAACGTTTTCACACAAAGGGAGTTGGGTGTATGGAACAAGCTGCCAGAGGAGGTAGTTGAGGCTGGGACTATCCTCATGTTTAAGAAACAGATAGACAGGTACATGGAATCGGACAGGTTTGGAGGGATATGGACCAAACGCAGGCAGGTGGGACTAGTGTAGCTGGGACATGTTGGCCGGTGCGGACAAGTTGGGCCGAAGGGCCTGTTTCCACACTGTATCACTCTATGACTCTATGACTTCCCTGGTTTTTCACCTTCCAATTTTAATTACATTGCAAAAGCCTGTTAACAATTGTTTTTCTCAGTAACATAAGTCCATATTGAACATCATTTTGGTTCTTTACATTTGTGACAGACTGTTGAATCCTCCATTTTCCCTATTCTTTAGACTTCCTGACATAATTCATTTTGTTCATAATGTTATATCCAGCCTGCATTCTTTCAGGTCACAGCCACTATCAGGTCTAGTTACTAATTATTTCTAGTTCCTTTCTACAAGGGAGCTATTTTTAATCACATTTCTTTCCTCTTATTTCGAATCTCCAGTTTTTATTTTCGCCTTGCTTTCGACTGCAGCGATATTTATTCTCATTTCCCCTACTCCCTATGTCTATGTACACATTCAGCGTGAGCATCTGTTGTAACCTGGAGTCAGGTACATTATTACTGAAACCTGTTTAAACACTCAGCTTTTCATGTCTGTGTGTCATTAACAATGTCCACAGCTGTTTAAACTCTCCCAGCCTACCCTTGAGCAGTTACTCTATATGAACTCTCTGACCTATCCTGCAGATCAAGATTTTAACCCTTTGGGACAATTCACACACATGCATATTTCACCATAGTCCGTTGAATAATTTATCTGATAATGGATACGGCAGAATACGTCAACTTTTAATAACTCTGTTCATGTTATTGGCTGCTTAGTTGACATCATTTGAGTGTAGAGGAGATGATTGTTGACCACGGGAAATCGTTTTTTTTTATCCCCTAAGTTTTCCTTGCACTCAGTTTCATCCCTTTCTTTTAATGTAAAAAAACATTAATCCCTCTTCTGAATGTGAACATTACTGTAATTCAAAGGTAGACACAAAATGCTGGAGTAACTGAGTGGGGCAGGCATGGGTCTCTGGACTGGAATGGGTGATGTTTCGAGTCGCGACCCCTCTTCAGTCTGAAGCCTAAAGAAGGGTCTCGATCCAAAACATCACCCATTCCTTTTGTCCAGAGATGCTGCCTGTCCCTCTAGCCGAGTTACTCCAGCATTTTGTGTCCATCTTCGGTTTAAACCAGCATCTGCAGTTCCTTCCCACATATTACTGTAATTCAGTTCAATTTCAGTACTGCTGGTGACAAAACTCTTTTCCGGAGATGGGATTCTGTGTGGATCCTGCAGAGTTTTGTTTAAATTAACTTTTATTGCAATTTTCATCCATTTAATGAATTTTTACATGGAATTGCTGAAAGATACATCATTTTCTTATTTACATTTTACCATAAGACACACACCCAGGTCTGATCACCCTGCGGTGGGCCTGCCTCAACTGAGGGTGTCTTGTGATAAAAGGCCGAAACACCCAGTGACGTTGAGGTACACAACTGAAGATGTGTCTGAATGGTAGCAACATCACCTAGTGGTCACCCCCAAGAACAACACCAGTCAATTGTAGTGCAAACCTTAGGGATTGTAACATCAAGTCCTACTAATCAATCAGGTGAGAAAGGCAATACATTATTTCTAAATCATTATTTATTAATAGAATATTTTAGGGTAGACCATAGAACAGTATGGCACTGTAGTTATGCTGAACATGTTGCCTACTTACACTGATCTCGTGCCTATATCTAAAAGCCTCTTAAATGCCATTATTGTGCCTGCCTCCACCTCCACCTCTGGTAATGCATTCCAGGCCCCCACCACTGCGTAAAATACTTGCCCCACGCATCATCATTAAACTTTACCCCCCTCATCTTATAGCGATGCCCTCTAGTGTTGGACATTTCCACCCTGGGAAAAAAGGTTCTGACTGTCTACCCTATTGATGCCTCTCATAATTTTATATAGTTCTATCGAGTCTCCCTTCAACCTCTGATGTTCTGCAGAAGGGTAGGTATACTTAATGTTAATTACAAAATCACCAGCCTATGGTTAATACAAGCCTTTCATAAATATGCATGAAATGAAGGACAGGTTTAATTTACAAGAGTTATTGATAGGATGCTATCAGGTAGGAGGCACCACCTTGGATCTATTGAGTGTAAAGATAAAGTGCATTATTATTGAATCAAAAAGCATTGGTCAGATGGATGAGAACATCATTTAAGATCCAAATGTGAAAGCCCTGGAAGGTTAGAGGATCACAAGAGGAGGGTTCATCAAGATTAATGAGTCCATTTGTAATTGAAATATGTAAGTAAACCACACTGACCACAAGCAAATGTTTCTGAAGGTAAGGGTTATATTTAGACCTACAGACCTATAAGTCTTAGTCAGTTACTTAAAAACTGCTCCTAATGTTCTATCTCCACAGAGGAATGCGGCTTGGTTTGGGAACAGTTCTGCCCAAGACCGCAAGAGAGTGCAATGTCAGAAACTTGTGGACGTAGCTTAGTCCATCACCCCGACCTGGGTTTCCACATTTGACTCGATCTACACTTGTCGATGCCTCAGTGAAACAATCAGAACTTCTCCCACCCTGGTCATTCCTTTTTCTCCCTGCTCTTGTTTGGCAGAAGACACTGTGGCTTGAAAGTGCATACCACGAGACTCAGGAACAGTCTCTTTCCCTCTATTATCATGCTCCTGAACAGTCATACCATAAGCTTGGGTACTGAAACAGAATAAATAAAAGCTAATTGTTTTGTGATTGAATAAGAACTGTCATTTTTTCAGACCAGATGAATTTTGCAGCGAGATTTTCAGTATCAATGTCATTTTGGGCAGTTTCTAAGTGCTAAGGAGAACATGTATGCTGCAAGGTAACAAATTTCCCAAGTGAAAACAAAAACAAAGACAATTTATCCCTGGGCACTAAGGGACAAAAATATATGGAAAATTATTCCTGTCTGGGTCAACCCCACTTTAAACTTCACATGACTGTTTATTTTTAGAGTTGCGCAAATGATTTTTTAATTCAAAATGTCTTAATTTCTAATTGCAGAAAAGCAGTCTCTGCTCTAAAAATGTGACATTTCCATGTTCTCACATCATCGCTATTCAGGGCCGATCCTACAACAGTCTGAAAATGGTCTCAACTTCAAAAGTCACCTGTCCATGTTCTCCAGAGATGCTGTCTGAGATGCTGAGTTACTCCAGCACTTTCTGGGTTTTTTTGTCAATAGCATCTGCAGTTCCTTGTTTCCACCCAGAACAATGGATACTTTAGTACTAACTAGTACTGAACCATGAGAGTTTTGTCCCATTGACTAATACATATAAAAAACTAGACTAAAGCACCCCAAACACTTCACCTTTGTGATTCTCATATCAATTTCAGCTGTAATTAAGCCCAAATTGTAGAACTATAAAGCACAACCTATAAACGCACTTCATCACCCATACCTTGATATACGTAGATACTTCAAATAAATTATGATAAATCACTGCATTTGTAAGAATCAGAGAGATAGATAGATTGATCACAAATTATCTCTGATAAATGCTGATTAAGAACTGCTTACATAAAACTTTCTCCTGTGCAGTTAAACTATAGTCTCATTTAGGTATGATTCCTGATGACAAAGCTTTGTTTAACTCTTTTGATATAAATTCTGACACTGAAGAACATAGTGATACCTCAATTACTTTTAAAGTTAACCTTTATTACCAAACTGCCTATGAAACGTGTTCATTCTCGTCAATGGGAATTGTCCAAAATTCTGTTCATTCAAATTGATCATCAAATGACTGAGTTATGAAACATCTAAAAATATATACTGGATTTTCAGGCTTGGTCAAAGCAGATATTTTTATCCAGATAAACTGTCAGCGACCAGAACTTAACACTTATTCCTTATTCCTTTGTGAAATGGTGAGTTGCCACCATCTTGGAAAACTGGAAAACTTATGGTGAATTTTCACCATGCAGTTGTACAAGGACACCCACAATTGTGACCCACAGTGGTGAATGAATGGCATCATTTTCCCAAGTCAGATTGGCAGATGACTTGTGTGATTCAGGAAGATGTGGTTTCCTATATCTCTTGTTTTTCTGGATAATAGTTTGCAGATTTAGCAAGATAGCAAGAGTACAGGGGTAACATGTTAGGTTGAAGGGTAAGCCAGGTTGACAAGAAATGTTGAGAGTGTGGTCAGGAAAACTGAGGATGCATGCATTAGATTTAGGCAGACAATTTTTGTTGGATAGTACCTGTCTGGCCATTATTCTACAATAACAGGTAGATGTTACTGTTACAGCAATACCTGTAGAGCTCTGAGGATGTCACAGCTAAGTCTACACTTCAAGTCTTCAGCACTTCAGCTGGGACATTGATGAACTCCATTATTTTTGTTATAACCCAGCCCCCTCTGCTACTTTTAAAATATTATATGGTGTGATTTATGTTAACTGATGACTGGCATCTGTCTTGCTGTGTGCCACATGGATAGCAAGCACATGTTGGATTTATTTCTTTAAGTTTCTGGTTGGAGAAAGTAACATATTTCAGCACCAGCCTTTCTATTCATGTGCTAGGCTCTGCCCCCACCAATGTTGGGACTGCCTAGGATTCTCCTTTGTCTATTAACAAGAAAATAGTGGTTTCCACCATTATTCAGGATCAGATACGATTTGTGACCTATCATCTGATGTGTTGTTTGTTAACACTAGAACCAGTCTTGTATTTTTCCTGGTGTTCTGTTTTTAACTCCACCATGTTTATCAGTTACATTATAAAACAGAGGTGATGCAGTGAAGACATATTCAAAATGAGTTTTTAGTAAACTGGAGGGATGGTACATATTGCAGTGTGGGGTGAAACCAAATGGCTGATTGGTTGAACGGTTTACAATTGCACCGTAATAACTTGTGATCCCACAGGTATATGACATTAAATTATAGATACCCCACCTCAGTCAGGAAAAACATAATTTCTGTATTTATCTTGTCAAAACTAATGAGAAATTACCTTGCATTCTTCATAACTCACAAAGGTGTAGCCCTGGTCTGATTAGTTTCTCCTCATATACCAAACCCAGAATCCTTCTTTGAGTCAGAGCCAGATTGTTTGGTCCCCTGAGACCACGCCGACCATCAACAACTAAGACTGCATGGAGTCATAACGAGCCATCCAATCCTTATTTCACTATCACTGATATATCCTTCCTTAAGGTGGGAGACCAGATACACTAGATGAGGTTTCACCATGCCTTGATATAACTAGAGCGTATCTTTGTTCTTGAATTTAATACTTCTTGCATTAAAGATGAACATACAATCTACCTTCCTAATTTTTCATTAT
Source organism: Rhinoraja longicauda (assembly GCF_053455715.1). Taxonomy (NCBI): domain Eukaryota; kingdom Metazoa; phylum Chordata; class Chondrichthyes; order Rajiformes; family Arhynchobatidae; genus Rhinoraja; species Rhinoraja longicauda. The sequence goes on along the minus strand of NC_135963.1, from coordinate 24,597,226 downwards.
ATCTCCTAGTTATTTTTCACTTGTTAATATTCAGGGACACCCAGGTCGCACTGAACTCAAGCACCTTTCATTATCTCACCTATTGACACAAGTATTCTGCAGTTCTATGTTTATACCGAAATTAATGCCCTCATATTTTTCCACATCATGTTCAGTCGACCAATATTTTTTTCAATAGGTGAGATAATGAAAGGTGCTTGAGCCCATTCCATTAGCCAGTCTTTGTCCACCCAAAGCTAACTGCAGTCAGTCTCTTTATACTTTGCATCATCAGCAAACCTGGGTATGTTACACCAGATCTTTTGGTTTAGTTTTGTTAAGTTTGGAGATACAGCGTGGAAACAGGCTCTTCAGCCCATTGAGTCCCTGGCTGTCCTACACACTAACAACAGTTTACAATTCACAGAAGCTAAGTTAACCTACAAACCTGCAATTCTTGGAGTGTGGGAGGAAAAAAGAGCACACGGGTAAAACCCACACGGTCATGGGGAGAACGTACAAATTCCGTACAGCCAGCACCCATAGTTAGGATCGAACCTGGGTCTCTGGTGCAGTAAGGCAGCAACTCTACCGCTGCGCCACTGTGCCACCCGATCTTCTCACGAGATGGTGTCTTAAACGTGGTGACTCTTGTGCACGGACTCAGTGTGGTCTACTACCTTACACTCTTGTGCTTAATAAGATTGTGACTAATATATAACAGGATTGTTATTGAACTGTATGCAATAAAATAATTTCACTGTACTTACGATACGGTACGATAAAACTTTATTCATCCCCGGAGGGAAATGGGTCTGCCGACAGTCACAACACACAAGGTACACAAAAAAGGTACACCAGATAATAACGTACCATTGAAACTTTTGTCTTACATTAATTAATCATCCTCATCCATGCCGCAATATGTCCCAAGTATTACTTTACTTTTGTTTTGTAATTTAATAACCTCTTATGTGACACCTTATCAAAAGCCTTATGAAAGTTCAAATACACTACATCAGCTGGATGCCCTCCTCAGCTCGGCTAGTTAAACACTCAAACATGAATCCCCATCATAAATCCATAGTAATCCTATCCAATCCTATTTTCTTTTCTATTACCATTTCCTTTATAATATGTTACAGCCTCCTCCCTGCTACTGATGCCAGGGTAACAAATTTAGAATCCCATGCTTTCTCTCTCCCTCCTTGTGTGAATACAGCATGAAACAGTCCCTTCAGCCTCCCAATTCATGCTATCAAGCACCAAAGGACCAATGTATATTAATCTACATTAATCCAATGCTAATCTCATCCAACCCCCCCCCCCCCATATTCCTATCAACTCCCTCTAGGTTCTTCCACACAACTATGTACTAGCAGCAATATATAGCGACTAATTAACCTGCCAAGTAGCACATCCGTGAGTCACAGGAGGAATCCAGAGCATCCAGCAGAAAGCCACACAGTCCCAGGGAGAATGTTCATCCTCAGCACAAGCAGAACAACAGGTCAGGAACAGGTCAGGATTGAATCTGGGTCACTGAGGATGTGAAGCAGTAGCTTTGTTAGCTGCTCTACACTGGCACCCAAGGCGCTTAGTTAAGGGTTTAGTTTAGTATAGTTTAGAGATATCACGTGAAAACAGGACATTCGGCACATCGAGTCCGCACCAACCAGCGACCACCCCATATGCTAGTTCCATCCTACACACTAGGAACAATTTACAGAAGCCAATTAACCTATAAACCTGTATGTCTTTGGAGTGTGGAAGGAAACCGGAGCACCCGGAGAAAATCCACGCGGTCACAGGGAGAATAGACAAACTCCATACAGATAGCACTCCTGCTAGTCAGGATCTAATCAGGGTCTCTGACAGTGTAAGGCAGCAGCTCTACTGCTGCACCTCTGTGGTTACATCTGCTAGCTTCAAATTTGTGGAACCATTCTTAAAACAAGATATTTTGGAAGATGACAAACAGTGCATCCACCATCTCTATCAACACCTCATTCAGAACTTGTAGCCTGCCAGTCACCAGGGCCTGCCTGGGCTTTATTGCATTTCATTTTCATTAATTTCAACAAAATTAGTTTTTTTCTCCTAATACTAGTTTTTTTGACCACCTCATTCACTCCAGCCTGATATTTCTCTATTATTTATGAGGAAAAGTCCCACATTAACTTGAGCTAATCATTTCTTTTTCATATATACATAAAAGGTTTTAAAGTTTCCACTTGCATTTCTCGCTGATCTACTTTCGCTGTATTTCACTTTCCTTTTCTTTATCAATGCTTTAGGCCCACCTTTGCTGAATTTTGACATTTTTCCAATTCCCAGACGTACTGCTTTTTTTGGCAGTTATCCTTTTCCTTTGATCTTATACTATCCTTAACTTCTCTTGATAGCTGTGGATACAACACCTTTCCTGTTTTCTTTACCTTAAAAGGGATATACATTACTTGTGAAGTATATACTACTTCTTTAAATGTTAGCCATTGCTTGTTTACTCTCATAACTTTTAACATAATTTTCCGGTCGACTGTAGCTGACACACACCTTATACCATCATAGTTGCTGTATTCAGATTTGAGACCGAACCTAATCATTTCCAATTTTTTGCATTAATAACCTTATGTGCACGGTTTCCTAAATACCCTTTAACTGCCAAATCTTCAATATGTATATAGAGTGACCTACAAGGGAGAGTCCAAAGCTTGATCTACTTTGAGGGAATGAGGCAGGACAAGTAACAGTAGTGTCTGTGGGAGAGTCTTTAAGGACTCGCGATCGCAATTCTATTAGCTTTAAACTGATTATAGATTAGTACAGGGTTTGGTCCCCAAGTTAAATTTCTGAATTGGGGCAAGGCCAACTTTGATGGTGTTAGGCATGAACTTGCAAAAATTAATTGGAGTAGGGTTATTTGCGAGCAAAGGAACTACCTGAAAGGTAACATTGCATGGGGCCCAGGGAGAGCTAGATAACTGGAAAGCGAATTGGCATCAAGGTAAGAAGCAAAGGTTGGTAGTGGAAGGTTGTTTATTGGACTGGAAGCCTTAGACTAGTGGTGCGCCTCATGGATTGGTGCTGGATCCTTTGCTATTTGTCAACTCTATCAACGATTTGAATGAGAATGTACAAGGCATGATTAGTAAGTTTGCAGAAGAAACTAAAATAGGTGGAATCATAGAGAGTGAAGATGGCTGCCAAGCATTAAAAGTGTGATATTTATCAGCTGAGTAGGTGGGCTGAGGAATGGCTAATGGAGTTTAATTCAGATAAATGCGAGGTGCTGCATATTCACTGGAGTTTAGAAGGATGAGAGGGGATCTTATAGAGACGTATAAAATTATAAATGGACTGGACAAGCTAGATGCAGGAAAAATGTTCCCAATATTGGGCGAGTCCAGAACCAGGGGCCACAGTCTTAGAATAAAGGGGAGGCCATTTAAAACTGAGGTGAGAAGGAACTTTTTCACCCAGAGACTTGTGAATTTGTGGAATTCTCTGCCTCAGAGGGCAGTGGAGGGCAAATCATTAGATGAATTTAAGAGAGAGTTCTAGGGGCTAGTGGAATCAAGGGATATGGGGAGAAGTTGGGAACAGGTTACTGATTGTGGATGATCAGCCATGATCACAATGAATGGCAGTGCTGGCTCGAAGGGCCGAATGGCCTCCTCCTGCACCTATTTTCTATGTTTCTATGTTTCTATATTGGGGATTCAAATCAGTGCTGGGGGAACTCAAGAGTCAGGCAACATCTGTGGAGGGACTGGAAAGACAACATTTCAGGTTGGGACCCATGTCTTCCTCAGGCGTTAATGTTGTTAGGAAAGGAGTTTCTCTGTTTCCACCCATACACCTAATTTTGGCTTTGCACCACTCCTCCTCTTCTCTCCTTATCAACTACCTTATTAGATAGGGCGGCACGGTGGCGCAGCGGTAGAGTTGCTGCCTTACAGCACTTTCAGCGCCAGAGACGTGGATTTGATCCCGACTACAGGTGCTGGCTGTACGGAATTTGAACATTCCCCCGTGACCAACGCGGGTTTTCTCCGAGATCTTCGGTTTCCTCCCACACTCCAAAGACGTACAGGTTTGTAGGCTAATGTATAAATGTAAATTGTCCCTAGTGTGTCTCGGATAGTGTTAATGTGCGAGCATCGCTGGTCGGTGCGGACTCACCTGTTTCCATGCTGTATCTCTAAACTAAACCCTTTTGGCTTTTTTTCCCCTCCAGCCTTTGCCACTATCACCACCCATCTGCCAATCACGCACCTTCGCCTATGCCCACCCATCACTTGCCAGGCCTTGCCACCCTCCTCTATCTCCTCACCCCCCCTCCCCACTCCATCAGGCTGAATGTGTCCCAGCCCAAAAATATCATCTGTCCATTCACTCCACAGATGCTGCCTGATCCACTGAGTTGCTTTGGAATGTTGGTGCAGAAGTTGAAAATATAAGCACCTGGCCAATGGATCAGAGTTAGCAAGAGTGTGGGTACACTGCCTAAACTGTCAGTGGGAATAGATTTACTGATGACCTTAAAAAAGGAAAACTGGAAAAATATAAGAAAATATAATTTTGCAAGGTTAGATCAACATAAAACATAGGTGAGAAGAGTTAGATGGGGCAAGTTGGCCAGCCTGGATGAGTTGGGCTGAAGCTGTTTCTGTATTGTATGATTCTATGACTCTAACTCTTTCTCATTCCAGAGTATTAAGTCAAAATTTGGTTGATAGTCCAGCATATGGAATGGGTTACAGGCTATTGCAGAGGAATCATCTCAAAATATTTAACATGTCTTTTTTCCATGTTAAACAAATTTATTTTAATTTAGTTTTCAGTAAATGTTGATTTGAAAGCAGTAGCAATTGGCATGTATCCACTTTTAAGAACTTGCAGAAAAAGCCTTGAATGTGAACCAAAAAAAATCAGGAGGTTGAGGAGTTCGGCCTACTGTGATAAATTATGATGAAACAAGAATAAATAGTTCAACAAATGCAAATGCAATGTTGAACTTATTTTTTAAGGTACTTTTTGATCCCCACTAATTTGTCCATTTTCACTTTCCAAGAAGACAACCACATTTTCAAAATATGCAATACATTGTCTCGAAATTATCGGGATTGACCAGATTTTACTTTTGATTCATGTCTCAATCATGGTTATGGTAAACCACAATTTTTTTCAAAACTTGTTATTCAGTCCCTCAGAGTGACCACACATTCTGAAGGTTTGGAATTTAAAGAGTTATTTATAAAGCAATTACCTACCGTAAGACCATAAGGCGTGTGAGCAGTATTAGGCCATTTGGCCCATCGAGTCTGCTCTGCCATTAAATCATGGCTGATCTATCTTTCCCTATCAACTCCATAATACCTGTCTTTTCCCCATAACTTTTGATGCCTTTACTAACGAACCTATCATAGAAACATAGAAACATAGAAAATAGGTGCAGGAGTAGGCCATTCGGCCCTTCGAGCCTGCACCGCCATTCAATATGATCATGGCTGATCATCCATCTTCATTTTAAAAATCTCCACTACTTGGACTCCACAGACTTATGTGGCAATGAATGCCACAGATTCACCATCTTCTGACTGACAAAATTCAAAAGGTACATCCTTTTATTCTGAGGCAGGTCACTGTGGTCCAAGAATCACCCACCACTGGAAACATCCTTTTCATATCCACTCAAGTTTGGCCTTTCATTATTATTTGATGGGTTTCAATGAGATCCCCCCTCATCCTTCTGGGTGCCACTATCACCACCCATCTGCCACAAGTACAGGCCCAGAGCTATCAAACGCTCATACATAAAACCTATAAACCATGGTATCATACTTGGTAAACCTCCTCTGGACCCTCTCCAAAGCTAGCATATCCTTCCTCAGATATTGGGCACAAAATTTCTCACAATATTCTAAATGTGGCCTGACCAGTGCTTTGTAAAGCCTCAACATTACATACTTGCTTTTATATTTTAGTCCTCTCAAAATGTATGCTAACATTGCATTTGCCTTTCTTACCACTGACTTAACCTGCAGATTAACCTTTCGGGAATCCTGCCCCAGCAGTCTCATGTCCCCTTGTACCTCTGATTTCTGAATCCTGTCCCCAATTTGAAAATAGTCAATGTCTTTAGTCCTTCTACCAAAGTACTTAACCGTACACATTGCTACGCTGTATTCTATTTGCCTACCTAAGCTATTCTGACTGTTACAGCCAAACACATGGTGACTTCTTCCACCAAGAAGTACAAGACATTACTTGCATGTTCCTCTCTAAGTTGCACACTGTTCTGACTTAGAAGCACAGGGAGTCTGTTCATGGTGCATCAAGGGTTGTTCATCCTTAGTTGCCAATACCAAATTATAACGGTTATTATTCGAGTCATAGAGTGGTCCACCAAGTTTGCTTCAACCATCAACTACCCATCCAATTTTTTATTCTCCCCATATTTTTTTATTTCAAATTTATACTTTATTCAGAATAAAGGATATAGAAAAAACAAAAATTGTGCAAAGATTCTTCATACATTCTCAGTGCTTCGCTCCACATTCAACTCAACTTCCCGCAGATTCTACCATTGCCCAACACAATATTGGCAAATTACAGTAGCCAATTTACCAACATACATCTTTGGGATGTGGGAGGAAACTGGAACACCCACAAGAAAGCCACCTGGACACAATGAGTACATGTTAACTTCACGTAGATGTTGCCTAGAATCAGAATTAAACTAGGTCCCTGGCAGTGTGAGCCACTGTGAGCCAGCTGCATCACAACACTACATTATTAGATGGTAGTCGTGGACACTATTGGTTAAGACAATAGACAATAGGTGCAGGAGTAGGCCATTCAGCCCTTCGAGCCAGCACCGCCATTTAATGCGATCATGGCTGATCACTCTCAATCAGTACCCCGTTCCTGCCTTCTCCCCATACCCCCTCACTCCGCTATCCTTAAGAGCTCTATCCAGCTCTCTCTCGAAAGCATCCAATGAACTGGCCTCCACTGCCTTCTGAGGCAGAGAATTCCACACCTTCACCACTCTCTGACTGAAAAAGTTCTTCCTCATCTCCGTTCTAAATGGCCTACCCCTTATTCTTAAACTGTGGCCCCTTGTTCTGGACTCCCCCAACATTGGGAACATGTTTCCTGCCTCTAATGTGTCCAATCCCCTAATTATCTTATATGTTTCAATAAGATCCCCCCTCATCCTTCTAAATTCCAGTGTATACAAGCCTAATTGCTCCAGCCTTTCAACATACGACAGTCCCGCCATTCCGGGAATCAACCTAGTGAACCTACGCTGCACGCCCTCAATAGCAAGAATATCCTTCCTCAAATTTGGAGACCAAAACTGCACACAGTACTCCAGGTGCGGTCTCACCAGGGCCCGGTACAACTGTAGAAGGACCTCTTTGCTCCTATACTCAACTCCTCTTGTTATGAAGGCCAAGGTTATGAAGGTTAAGTGTAGTGTTATCTGCAAGACAACTAATGTTCTGCTTTTTCCAACTGTCATTATTGTAAACACTAACCTGGGACTCATCCTTGCCCCCTCTACCAATTAAAATGGACATTTCAATTACCTTTATTGTCATAAACATTCAAAGCCATAGCTTAGGTTGATGGAAATGAGAAACCAAAGAAAGGAAGAGTTTAGCTTGGTCTAATGTCTCTTCCATCTTGCTGCCATCTCCATCTCTCAACTATAGCTCTTGTTAAGAGCTTATAATTTCCATGAAGTTGCAGAACCCAGCACGTTGTTGATGCACGAAATGCATCTCATGATCATGATTTCCTTGAATTTAAGGAAGGTAGTTTTGGAAGAAGCAACCAAATACTAGAACAAACCAAGGAATGAAATTGTCCAGATAGAACCCTAAAACAATGGTCAAGCAAATCTCATTGGGGAATAGTCACCAGGGATATCAAGGACATAGGTCTAGTCATCAGGGATACCAGCAGTTTTCCTGACTTCCCACATTCTGAAGGAGAAACATTGTACCATTCTACCTGCCAACACTAATGCACTAAATCCAAGAGTAGGAAAAGCACAACAATCACACACAAGAAACAGCAGATTGTATCTTTACCTCCAATCATGCTGCCTCAGCCTCTCTCTCTCTCTCTCCCTCTCCCCCTCTCCCCTTCTCTCTCTCTCTCTCTCTGTCTGTCTCTCTCTCTCTCTCTCTCTCTCTCTCTCTAGCTCTCTCGCTCTCTCGCTCTCTCGCTCGCTCTCTCTCTACATAGCTGCTCTGCTACAGCTTGCCTTTTTATTGACTGTTCAATTAGCCTGTTTTGATCACTCAACCAATCTAACAGCTGCCTTATGAAACTTCACACTGCTGTACCGACACTGAAATATTCTGACTCAATCAATCCAACGACAGCCTTTGGAAATCTCCTGCTGCTTCTCTTAAGTCTGGAGATTACACTGCATTTAATGCTTGGCTATTGCTCGGCATAAGTTTGAACTTTGTCTAAGGATGTATAAAACAATCATTGTCCTCATGTAATCAGCCCAAGATTAGAACGAGTATTTTTTTACTTTACCCTATCAGGGTTGCTAGTCACCATACTTTCATGCTTCACTTTCCTTCGTTATTCTACGTAAATTGGAAAAAAAAAGAAGAATCTTCCCACTGAATATTTCAGACTTCCTGTGACAGCGCCTACTTCTGGAGTGGAGGGTGCATTACAACCAGGGATGCCATCAGGTCAGGTTCTGGTTCTGGTTCTGGTTCTGGTTGATTACTGCACAAACACCTCATTAGTGGTTATCTCGCACAGGTCGGAGTGAGTAGAGTAGTAATTAAATTTTGAAGTGGGCCTTTTTGACCAAGTTGAGGAGATCTAGTTGCTCAATCCCTTTTTTAAATGACTGAACATCGGGAGCGGCACATGTGTTGGGTGGTAACATATTCCATTCCCTTATCGTCCTAGTGTAAAGGGAATATTGGTAGCAAAGTTTATTGAAATTCAGCGAGTTGATGATGTAGGGACTGGTATTTTGTCTTGCTTCATGGCAGTTGGTGCTCTGGGATGACGGAAGATTTGATGGCGTGATTTTGTGAATCTCTTTGTAAATTGCAATAAGACAGCCTGATTCTGCGGAGCTCTAGGGTATCCCATCCGTGAGAAGTCAGCATATTATTCACGCTTGATTTGCGCTTGTAGTCATTACATACAAAGCGAGCTGCTCGTTCGAGGTCAGGATCAAAACCGAGTCTCTGGCGCTGTGAGGCAACAGTTCTTCCAACTGCGTGCTGCTTCATCTGAAACCCTTGACATTTAGCTGACCAACAATCAAACTGCACCCTATGTCCTCTCTGAGATCTGGGAGCTCCTTAAATATAGGTTCAAAAACATGTCAAGAATGCATTCATCATCCTAGACTTGGGTTATCTCAGATTGCTGTTGCTGCTGGTCTTTGCCATATCTCCCCATCTACTAGGAGGTCACCAAAACTCCATATTCAGGCAGAGAAAACTTTACCAACTTTTCTTTCAGTCACAGGAATAAGTGAAATGGATACAATATTTACAAAGGCTTCAGTTTTCCACTGAGAACAAGAACTCACAGCTAAAGATTTCCTAGGCCACCTTTTGCCAGAAGCAACTATCTGTATCACTTAGGGTTATTTGCCTGGGTGTTTGAGTTGCTCTAATCTACTGGAGCATTTTTGTTACAATCTATAATTATTGCAATAACTATTCTTTCAGGAGCATCACTCCCCAGTAACTGAAGAGTGCCGCTTCATTATGGCATGTCTCTGAGATCTGAGTGCCAAATTCACAGCTGCCAGGCGTAATACATGCTGAAGCTCTCATAACAGCGTCACACGGTGACCCTCAGCAATGTTGATTTGGAATTGAAGCTTTCAGTGTCTAAAGTACATTAATAAACAGAATTGGGTGACACTGACGGCTTTTTTTAAAGTGCATTAAGCTGCAGTGAAGCAATGTATTGGGTATTCGATTAAGTTAAACAGATGGAAAAGTCTTTTGCATTTGCTTTCATTCCAGTAATTGCCTTCTGCCTCTCACCATTTTTTCAAGACCATTTCCAAGACCATATCCAGTTCTGTGGATGAGAAGATTTCAGAGTTTACCCCTCTTGATTTTCCATTGTTTCAAGTCAAAGCAGGATTGTTATCTGTTGCTCTGAAGCCTATGATTTATATTTGTTGCATACATAAGGTAGACATAAAGGAGAAATTGGACCCATTACAAACAAGGGAATTGCAGCAACACAATTTCCCCTACTTCACTTCCCTGCAATCTCCCTCAGCTCTGTGGAAATCTTTTATACTGCTGTGCTGTGGTTGCCATGGGGAGAGCTCCTTAAGGCTGAGACTTGCTTCCCATGATTCTCACAGCAAAGATATAGGAGCTGTGATATCTACAGGCAGCGAGTGTCAGGATTAAAATGCTGGCTGCATTTTAACACATCACATCTTACCACAGGGGAATTGGAGGAAGTATTATACTGAACTTTCCATACTGCATTTAATATGGTGCTGCATTTTAGGGTTTTGAAGGAAATGAAAGTTCGGATGGTAGTAGATCCTCCTCTGGGAAGAACACGCAAAGCTGCATTTCACGCTGCATCAGAGAAACATCCAACATTATCAAAGACTTGTCCCACCCCGGTCATTCCTTTTTCTCCCTGTTCCTGTCTGGCAGAAGGTACAGAAGCTTAAATGCGTGCACCACTGGAAGAAACTGCTTCTTCCCCTCTGTTATCAGTCTCCTGAATCGTCCTTCCATAAGCTAGTGAACTGTCCGATTCACCATTACCCCATTATGGAAATTGCACTTTGTCTATGGAATTGATGCGCTACAAAGCTGAAAACTATATTCAGCACTCTGTATCTTCCCCTTTGCTTTATCTATTGCACTTAAGTTTGACTTGATTGTATTTATGTATTGTATAATTGATCTGTTTGGATAACATACAAAACAAAGCTTTTCACGGTGCACGTGACAATAATAAATCTAAACCTAAACCTCAATCCAAAGTTCATGGACTTGGAGATAACATATCAGCATAGGCAGAAACGGGTTGATTGATAGGAAACAGAGAGTAACTGCAAATTAGTCTTTTTCTGGCTGGCACGATATAACAAATGACAATGCACAGTGATTAGTGCAGGGATTTCAACTATTTCTATTTGCATAAAGCTGGACACAAAAAGCTGGAATAACTCAGCGGGACAGGCAACATCTCTGGAGAGACCCTTCTTCAGACTGGTTAGGGATAAGGGAAACGAGAGATGTAGACGATGATGTGGAGAGATAAAGAACAATGAATAAAAGATATGCAAAAACGTAATGATGATAAAGGAAACTGACCATTGTTAGCTGTTTGTAGGATGAAATCAAGAAGCTAGTGCAACTTGGGTGGGGGAGAGATAGAGAGCGAGGGAATGTTGGGGCTACCTGAAGGAAGAGAAATCACTATTCATACCACTGGGCTGTAAGTTACCCAATACCACTGCATGTGAGATGCAGTTCCTCCAATTTGCGTTTAGCCTCACTCTGACAATGGAGGAGACCTAGGACAGAAAGGTCTGTGTAGGAATGGGAAGGAGAATTAAAGTGTCTGGAAACCAGGAGATCAGGTAGGTTCAGACAGGCTAAGCGAAGGTGTTCAGCGAAAAGATCACCCAGTCTACGTTTGGTCTCGCCAATGTATAAGAGTCCACATCTTGAACAACGGATACAGTAGATGAGGTTGGAGGAGGTGCAAATGAACCTCTGCCTAACCTGAAAGGACTGTTGGGGTCCCTGGACAGAGTCGAGAGAGGAGGTATAGGTAGGAAAGTCATGCTTCAGTTGAAAAGGACATTGGTGAGACCACATCTGGATTGTAATGTTTAGTACTGATTTCTTTATTTAACAAAATTAATTCAGTGGTAGCAATTCAGAAAGGTTTTACTGGACTAATACCTGGAATGGGTAGGTTGGCTTTTATGGAAAGATTAGAAAGGCTAGATTTGTATCTGCTAAAGTTTGAAAGAGTGAGAGGTGATTTCATTGAAACGTATAAGATCTGCCGAAGTTTTGGTAGAATGAATGTGAACAGCATAGTTCCTCTTGTGGGAGACTAGAGGTCATTGTTTAAACATAAGGAGTTACCCAATTAAGATGGACACAAAGTGAAGCCATTCTCCCAGAATGTCATGAAATCTCTTCCACAAGTGCCAGTGGGAACTGAGTCTTTGAATATTTTTAATGCAGCCAAAGATAGATACTTGAAAAGCAAGGATGAAAGGTTACAATGCTTAGAAAAGACAGCATGGTTGAGGTTACAATCAGGTAACCATGATATTATGAGGCTTGAGGTGATAAGTGGCCAATTCCAACTCCTAATTCAGATGCGCGTATGTTGGTATCAAGGTGAAAAGCATTCCATCAATTTTGTAAAGATAAATTTTCCCACATTCCTAATTTTTTGTGAAGTGTTCTTTAATGCCCAAATCTATTTCCAGGTGTTAGTGTTTAAATGACGTTAATAAGATGATATCATATCATATCATATATATACAGCCGGAAACAGGCCTTTTCGGCCCACCAAGTCCGTGCCGCCCAGCGATCCCCGTACATTAACACTATCCTACACCCACTAGGGACAATTTTTTTTTTTAATAACATTTTTACCCAGCCAATTAACCTACATACCTGTACATCTTTGGAGTGTGGGAGGAAACCAAAGATCTCGGAGAAAACCCACGCAGGTCACGGGGAGAACGTACAAACTCCTTACAGTGCAGCACCCGTAGTCAGGATCGAACCTGAGTCTCCGGCGCTGCATTCGCTGTAAAGCAGCAACTCTACCGCTGCGCTACCGTGCCACCCGCTTCAGCAATTTCCAATTTGATCATATTTCCAGAGTCTAGGTGACCTGCCCTGGAATTAACCTTTCATTCTCTATTTCTAGTTTGTTTTCAAGCAATAAAGTTATGATTCCAACACAGAATTTTTTTTTTTAAATGACCATTACATAAAAGAACAAGGAATCAAAACTACTTCTGAGGCCTGAGGGGACTTTGTTAGAAATGGACATTACCTGAATTTTGTATTGTAAACCAGACTGGGTGAACATTTTTTTCCATCATTGAGGAGTCAGATACATTAAACTGGCCCTATTCCAGACATAAACAATTATTTAGCATTTAAAACTTTGTTTTACACTTCCCAGAAATAACTTCTGTTTTGCACATCATTTGATGGCCAACTACATTGTCTAATTTTAAAAGTTGTTGAACGTAATTTTTACCTCAACAACACAGAATGTCAGAGTGTGTAAGAAAATAACTGCAGCTGCTGGTACAAATCGAAGGTATTTATTCACAAAATGCTGGAGTAACTCAGCAGGTCAGGCAGCATCTCAGGAGAGAAGGAATGGGTGACGTTTCTTCTTCGGAGAATGTCTGGTCAGTGGAAAGCTACCTGTCTTCATAGCTGAGCTAACGAAGAAGAAAACAAGGATGTTGCCAGGACTTGATGGCCTGAGCTATAGGAAGAGGTTGGACAGGCTAGGTCTTTATTCTTTGGAGCGCAGGAGGATGACTTGTATAAGATGTGTAAGACCATGAGGGGAATAGATAGGGTAAATGCACTGAATCTTTTACGCAGGGGAATCAGGAACCAGTGGTCATAGTTTTAAGGTAATAAGAGTAAGGTTTAATAGAAACCTGAGGGGCAACTTTTTCCACAGAGTATGGTATGTATGTGAAACGAGCTGCCAGAGAAGGCTTTTAAAAAGCATTTGGATAGGTACATGGATAGGAAATGTTTATGGGCCTGGTGGGACTAGTGTAGATGGAACATCATGGCCGATTTGGGCCAAAGGGCCTGTTTCCATGCTGTATGCCTCACTGACTTTGTGACTCTGTTTTCTAATGCAGATCTCCTGCATTAGCTTATTGAACATGCCCAGCTTTAACTTTACAGATGAAGCTCTTCAGCATGACAATGCTTTCCACACATTTAATTCACCAAGGAATAGCCAGAACTAGCCCCAGTCTGAAAATGTGATAAACAGCTTCAATGGACAGTTGAGTGAGGAATCAAAGTTGTCAAAGCACAGTGAATAAATATTTCTGTTTATTGAAAACATACAAAAAAAATCCGTTTTTAAAAATGATTCAAAATTACAAAAACCATAATGTAATTAAAACAAATTAACATATTTACAAACCTCAAAAGGTAATAAAAATCTAAAAATGCTAATACCTCAATCCTTTGTAGGCATTCGGATGGCGTGAAATTAATGGAGAAGTCCCAACACCAGAACTCGGTGACTAATTCTGTGAGAAATTTCCCACTGCAGATTTGACACAACTTTACAAACCTCTGCTGGTGTTCAGAAAAAACTCTGTACCCAGATCCTAGCTAGGAAAATTCTGAAGCAACCAACAAGTTTGAAACGACTACATTTCTGTGTGCATGGCAGTAATCCAGAACTTGTTGATAATTACATGGAGAAATGCCAACAGCGTCCCTACAAAATCCACCCTGCTGCCACTTCTGATTGTCCTGGTTATTTTTTAGTTTAGGTGACTTGATAACTGAGCCTAATTTTGAACATCCCAGAGAGACACAAAATGCTGGAGTAGCTCAGCGGGGACAGGCAGCATCTCTGGAGAGAAGGAATGGGTGACGTTTCGAGTCGAGACCCTTCTTCAGACTGCTTTGAACATCCAAACCTGATCGAAAGAGGGTGGAAGAGTAGCTAAAATAATGAGTATCATTTACCAGCAACTATCTTGCCTATTTCCTCATGGTGCTGGATTCTCCATCAAGCTAAACCTGTCAGTAATTCCTGGGCAGGGAAAGATGCAGAAAGTAAATTCAGATTTTTTTTCAGATTGCATGATGAAGAAGCAGGATTGCTACTTGGGGCATTCCATGGAAATCTTGCTCTTTCCCTTTTGGTGCATTTTCTCCCTTTTTCAACCCCATTCTTGCCTGCTCCCATCATCCCTAATCTTACTTTCTCCATCAGATGACCTTGGGCTTATCAAGAACCTCTTATCAAGAACTACTGCTGTTTAGTGCCATCAGAGATCACAGCTATTAGTCAAGTCATCAGTTTTGTCCACAGTCAAACAAAATAATATTTTCATTTATTTAAACAACTTCTTGCAATTAAGATCAACAGTGCCTTGCTGGGATTTCCCTCTGATTTTCCTTTTCCCATCTCCTCATCAGCACTGGGCCAGGAGGGAAAATGTAATATATTTTACAGATTCTTGATTAGTGAGGGTGTCAAAGGTTATGGGGAGTAGGCAAGAATGGGGTTGAGAGATTAAGATGGATCAGCCATAAATGAATGGCGGAGCAGGCTCAGTGGGCAGAATGGCCTAATTCTGCTCCTATGACTTATGAACATTATGTTTTATACCCTGAATATTTCCCTGGAAGTAAACCAGACATTGTTTACCACAGACAGTTAATCTGATTACATTAGTCTTTGCAGATCCAGTCAAGGTAAAATAGCATCCTCGTCAGCTACAATAATATGATGAACTGATATTTTTAATTCTGTAACTGAGAACGAGCAAGTCCTGAGATCAACAGAAGACCATTTGTTGGTATGAGCATTTGATTACAGCTTAAAACCTGACAGCACAGAATAAAAAATGTCTTTGGCATTTCCTTAGATAGCATTATGGCAGGCAGCCGGAAGAGCCACCATCTCACAGTGCAGAGACTCAGTTGAATCCTGATCTATGGTGCAGACTGTATAAAGTTTCTACCTTCTCTCTGACCACATGAAGTTTCTCCAGATGCTCTGGTATCCTCTGATATCTCTGACATCCAGATTGGTAGATTAATTGACCAGTGCAAATTGTACAATACCGTACGGAACCCATTGTGTTGGTGAGTAATATAATCTGGACAGGGGCGTTGGAAGGAGGATGGGAGGATGGGAGGATGTTGATGCAGTGCAGGGAGGATTAAAATAATGTGATTATTGCAGAATTGATGTAAATGGGCGGTTAATGGTTGGCATAGACTCAGTGGGCAAAGGACATGTTCCAATGTTTCATGATTTCATTTTCGCATCCAAGTCTGATAAAATGCTTCAGTCTTTTATTCCATTCCATGATTAGGGGAGGCAAAGCCCTTGTGGTCCAGAAATACCCAGAGGTCTAGACCGGTTGTTCTATGCCTATATGCATTTAGAATCGGAAATGTTTTGGCTCAGAAGCAATCCTAAACCGGATTGACATTGTCCATTCAGGTCTACTGGTTGCATTCGGAATTGTGTTCCAATTTGGCCAAATCTTCTTATCGAGTCCACATCACAAGATTAGAAATTGTTCAGCCAGAGCTGAACACACTTCTCGCTCGGCATCTGCATACAATGGCGTCTTGTGCTTCTTGCGCTACTTGTGCGTAGTGGTAGAAAGGTTGGTGGAAACAGGGCCGCGACATCAACGCTCTCTCCGTGACCCCATTTGACCAAATGAAGACCACCATTCATATGGAGAAAGGAATGAATAAAAGTGGTTAAATAATTTAACACATTTTATTTGCCCATCTAGCTCGCTTCCAGGGGGGAGATATAACATTTCTGTGGCATCTTGCTTCAAACTGTTACAAGGTGAGTTCCCTCTTATTAAATCAGTTTTAATCATAGAGCAACTTTCAGTACCATTCAGACTGATGGTGAACTTCCTGGGATCGGTGATTCAGTACAATGTTGTGGGTGCGAACCAGCTGATATCTGACTTCTGCACCTGCACACTGCAACTCATGAATCAGTGCCAAGCTGAAGGAGACTCATCAGATCTTCTTTTCATTTGCTGGACTCGGCAGAAATTCACTGAATTGAAGGGCCCAAAAGTCTGCACATCCAGTACTCAACTTAATGCCAAGGGTGAGTGGCCCAAATAGCAAGGCCACATTTATTTGAAAGGAATCACGAATCTTGATTAAAAACATAAGCGCAGATAAGTGATTCAGTAATTGGTCATTTTAACATTTCATATTTTAATTTATTTCATGTAAATATATCAAATGTTCGTGAATTGTTTTATTTATTTTTAATTATTTCAAAACAATTGAACTGTTATTAAACGTCTCTGATCAATCATGACATGTAATTAAGTCAGAGGCCTTTGACGGTGGTGATGGGATTGGATTTAAGGTTCCAGTTCCTGATGTCTGCACATGGCTTGTGGACCACACTATTTTGCAGGATTCCCGGAAGTAATAACCTCAAGATCAAAAGATATCATGGAGCTGCAACTGGTAAAACATTATATTTATACTTTTTTTATTATAAAATAAATTTAATAGCCTCAATTGTTATAGACAATAGACAATAGACAATAGGTGCAGGAGTAGGCCATTCGGCCCTTCGAGCCAGCACCGCCATTCAATGTGATCATGGCTGATCATTCTCAATCAGTACCCCGTTCCTGCTTTCTCCCCATACCCCCTGACTCCACTATCCTTAAGAGCTCTATCTAGCTCTCTCTTGAATGTATTCAGAGAATTGGCCTCCACTGCCCTCTGAGGTAGAGAATTCCACAGATTCACAACTCTCTGACTAAAAAAGTTTTTCCTCATCTCTGTTCTAAATGGCCTACCCCTTATTCTTAAACCGTGGCCCCTGGTTCTGGACTCCCCCAACATTGGGAACATGTTTCCTGCCTCTAACATGTCCAACCCCTTAATAATCTTATACGTTTCGATAAGATCCCCTTCATCCTTCTAAATTCCAGTGTATACAAACCTAGTCGCTCCAGTCTTTCAACATAGGACAGTCCCGCCATTCCGGGAATTAACCTAGTAAACCTACGCTGCACGCCCTCAATAGCAAGAATATCCTTCCTCAAATTTGGAGACCAAAACTGCACACAGTACTCCAGGTGCGATCTCACTAGGGCCCTGTACAACTGCAGAAGGAGCTCTTTGCTCCTATACTCAACTCCTCTTGTTATGAATGCCAACATTCCATTGGCTTTCTTCACTGCCTGCTGTGCCTGCATGCTTCCTTTCAGTGACTGATGCACTAAGACACCCATATCACGTTGTACGTCCCCTTTTCCTAACTTGACACCATTCAAATAATAATCTGCCTTCCTATTCTTACCACCAAAGTGGATAACCTCACACTTATCCACATTAAACTGCATCTGCCATGCATCCGCCCACTCACACAACCTGTCCAAGTCACCCTGCAACCTCATAGCATCTTCCTCACAGTTCACACTGCCACCTAGCTTTGTATCATCGGCAAATTTGCTAATGGTACTTTTAATCCCTTCATCCAAGTCATTGATGTATATTGTAAATAGCTGCAGTCCCAACACCGAGCCTTGCGGTACCCCACTAGTCACTGCCTGTCATTCTGAAAGGGACCCATTTATCCCCACTCTTTGCTTTCTGTCTGTCAACCAACTTTCTATCCATGTCAGTACCCTACCTCCAATACCATGTGCTCTAATTTTACCCACCAATCTCCTATGTGGGACCTTGTCGAAGGCTTTCTGAAAGTCGAGGTACACCACATCCACCGGCTCTCCCCTGTCAATTTTCCTAGTTACATCCTCAAAAAATTCCAGTAGATTAGTCAAGCACGATTTCCCCTTCGTAAATCCATGCTGACTCGGAACGATCCTGTTACTGCGATCCAAATGCTCCGCAATTTTGTCTTTTATAATTGACTCCAGCATCTTCCCCACCACTGATGTCAGACTAACTGGTCTATAATTTCCCGTTTTCTCTCTCCCTCCTTTCTTGAAAAGTGGGATAACATTAGCTACCCTCTAATCCACAGGAACTGACCCGGAATCTATAGAACATTGGAAAATCATTACTAATGCGACCACAATTTCTAGAGCCACCTCCTTAAGCACCCTGGGATGCAGACCATCAGGCCCTGGGGATTTATCAGCCTTGAGTCCCATTAGTCTACCCAAAACTTTTTCCTGCCTAATGTGGATTTCCTCCAGTTCCTCTGTCACCCTAGGATCTCTGGTCATTAGAACATCTGGGAGATTGTTTGTATCCTCCTCAGTGAAGACAGATCCAAAGTACCGGTTCAACCTTTCTGCCATTTCCTTGTTCCCCATAATAAATTCCCCTGCTTCTGTCTTCAAGGGACCCACATTTGCCTTGACTATTTTTTTCCTCTTCACATACCTAAAAAAGCTTTTACTATCCTCCTTTATATTATTGGCTAGTTTACCCTCGTACCTCATCTTTTCTCCCCGTATTGCCTTTTTAGTTATCTTCTGTTGCTCTTTAAAAGAGTCCCAATCCTCTGGCTTCCCACTCTTCTTTGCTATGTTATACTTCTTCCCTTTTATTTTTATGTTGTCCTTGACTTCTCTTGTCAGCCACGGGTGCCTCTTACTCCCCTTAGAATCTTTCCTCCTCTTTGGGATAAATTGATCCTGCAATTTCTGCATTATTCCCAGGAATACCTGCCATTGCTGTTCCACAGACTTCCCTGCTAGGGCCTCCTTCCAGTCAATTTTGGCCAACTCCTGCCTCATGCCTCTGTAATCCCCTTTGCTATACTGTAATACTGACACCTCCGATTTTCCCTTCTCCCTCTCCATTTGTAGAGTAAAACTTATCATATTGTGGTCACTGCCTCCTAATGGCTCATTTACCTCGAGTCCCCTTATCAGGTCAGGTTCATTACATCACACTAAATCCAGAATTGCCTTCTCCCTGGTAGGCTCCAGTGCAAGCTGTTCTAAGAATCCATCTCGGAGGCACTCCACAAACTTTCTTTCCTGGGGTCCATTACCAACCTGATTTTCCCAGTCTACCTGCATGTTGAAATCTCCCATAACCACTGTAGCATTACATTTGCGACATGCCAATTTTAGCTCCTGATTCAACTTGCACCCTATGTCGAGGCTACTGTTTGGGGGCCTGTAGATGACTCCCATTAGGGTCTTTTTACCCTTACAATTCCTCATCTCTATCCATACTGATTCTACATCTCCTGATTCTATGTCACTCCTTGCAAGGGAGTGAATATCATTCCTTACCAACAGAGCTACCCCGCCCCCTCTCCCCACCTGCCTGTTTTTTCTGTACGTTGTGTATCATATCATATCATATATATACAGCCGGAAACAGGCCCTTTCGGCCCTCCAAATCCGTGCCGCCCAGCGATCCCCGTACATTAACACTATCCTACACCCACTAGGGACAATTTTTATTTTTATTTTTTAACATTTACCCAGCCAATTAACCTACATACCTGTACGTCTTTGGAGTGTGGGAGGAAACCGAAGATCTCGGAGAAAACCCACGCAGGTCACGGGGAGAACGTACAAACTCCTTACAGTGCAGCACCCGTAGTCAGGATCGAACCTGAGTCTCCGGCGCTGCATTCGCTGTAAAGCAGCAACTCTACCGCTGCGCCACCGTGCCGCCTGAATATTCAGCTCCCAGCCCTGGTCCTCTTGTAGCCATGTCTCAGTGATTCCCACAACATCATACTTGCCAATGTCTAACTGAGCCTCAAGCTCATCCGCTTTATTTCTTATACATATACGATATACATTAATGACTTAGATGAAGGGATTAAAAGTACCATTAGCAAATTTGCAGATGATACTAAGCTGGGGGGTAGTGTGAATTGTGAGGAAGATGCAATAAGGCTGCAGGGTGACTTGGACCGGTTGTGTGAGTGGGCGGATACATGGCAGATGCAGTTTAATGTAGATAAGTGTGAGGTTATTCACTTTGGAAGTAAGAATAGAAAGGCAGATTATTATCTGAATGGTGTCAAGTTAGGAAGAGGGGATGTTCAACGAGATCTGGGTGTCCTAGTGCATCAGTCACTGAAAGGAAGCATGCAGGTACAGCAGGCAGTGAAGAAAGCCAATGGAATGTTGGCCTTCATAACAAGAGGAGTTGAGTATGGGAGCAAAGAGGTCCTTCTACAGTTGTACCGGGCCCTGGTGAGACCGCACCTGGAGTACTGTGTGCAGTTTTGGTCTCCAAATTTGAGGAAGGATATTCTTGCTATTGAGGGCGTGCAGCGTAGGTTCACTAGGTTAATTCCCGGAATGGCGGGACTGTCATATGTTGAAAGGCTGGAGCAATTAGGCTTGCACACACTGGAATTTAGAAGGATGAGGGGGGATCTTATTGAAACATATAAGATAATTAGGGGATTGGACACATTAGAGGCAGGAAACATGTTCCCAACGTTGGGGGAGTCCAGAACAAGGGGCCACAGTTTAAGAATAAGGGGTAGGCCATTTAGAACGGAGATGAGGAAGAACTTTTTCAGTCAGAGAGTGGTGAAGGTGTGGAATTCTCTGCCTCAGAAGGCAGTGGAGGCCAGTTCATTGGATGCTTTCGAGAGAGAGCTGGATAGAGCTCTTAAGGATAGCGGAGTGAGGGGGTATGGGGAGTAGGCAGGAACGGGGTACTGATTGAGAGTGATCAGCCATGATCGCATTGAATGGCGGTGCTGGCTCGAAGGGCTGAATGGCCTACTCCTGCACCTATTGTCTATTGTCTATTGTCTATTATACTTCGCGCATTTAAATACAACACTTTAACTTCGGTATTTACCTCCCCTCTCACACCGGTCACAATTGGCCCTGACCTTACTCTCATATCCCTTCTAGAACTTCCCTTCCCATTCATACGAGAGTCCTTTACAGTTTCTCCTGTATTCGCTTCCCCTTTAACTCCATCTCCATATTCCCAATTTGTCAACCCCTCCCCCCCACTACTTAGTTTAAAGCCACGCTTGTAGCACTAGCAAACCTGCCTGCCAGAATGTTGGTCCCCCTGCTGTTAAGGTGTAACCCGTCCCTTTTGTACAGGTCACCCCTACCCCAGAAGAGATCCCAGTGGTCCAGAAATCTAAATCCCTGCTCCCTGCACCAGCCCCTCAGCCATACATTCATATCCCCGATCTCTCTGTTCCTGCCCTCACCAGCACGAGGGACAGGCAGCAGTCCAGAGATAACCACCCTCGACGTCCTGCTTCTCAGTCTTCTTCCTAACTTGTATGTTCTCCACTGATATTCACTGTGGGTGGTACAATGGCAAGCGATAGAGCTGCTGCCTCACAGCACCAGTAACCTGGGTTCAATTCTAACTACAGGTGCTACCTGTGCGAAGTTTGTACATTTACCCCGTGACCACATGGGTTTTTTCCGGGTGCTCTGGTTTCCTCCCACATTCCAAAGACGTGTAGGTTTGTAGGTTAATTGGCTTCTGTAAATTGCGCCTCGTGTGTAGGATGCAAAAGTGGGATAGCGTAGGACTAGTGTACGGGTGATCGATGGTTGGCATGGTCTCAGTGGGCCGAAAGAAGTGTTTCCGTGCTGTATCTCTAAACCAAAAAAAGTGTAACAAATATGCATTCATGAGTTTATATTAATTTTAATACTATACTAGACCAAGTGGACCCGTTGGGCACATTCCGCGTAGAGAGGGGACAGGGAAGGGGAGAGGGTGTGAGTGAGAGAGCCCTGGACCCAAAGCGTCTCCTGTATTGTAGCACCCTCAACCCCCCCACTCAAGCCCGCTTATCCCCCCTCCTCCCCCCACTGACCCACTCCATCCCCCCTACCCACCCCACGTCACCCTCCCCCACTTGCCCCTCCCCTACCCCCACTCCCCCAAGCCCTGCCTTCACCCCCATTTCCCCCTCCCCACCCCTATTCCCCCTTCCTCCCCTCCTCACCCCCACTCGCCCCACCTCCCTCCCCTCTCCCTACCCCACTCTCCCTGCCCGCACCCTACTCTCCCCCCACCTCCAATCTTCCTTCCTCCCCACCCCCACTCTCCCCCACCCCCACTCTTCCCTTCTTACCACCCCACCCTGCCCTCCTCCCCACCCCCACTCTCCCCTTACCCCCACTCGATAGATAGATAGATAGATAGATAGATAGATAGATAGATAGATAGATAGATAGATAGATAGATAGATAGATAGATAGATAGATAGATAGATAGATAGATAGATAGATAGATAGATAGATAGATAGATAGATAGATAGATAGATAGATAGATAGATAGATAGATAGATAGATAGATAGATAGATAGATAGATAGATAGATAGATAGATAGATAGATAGATAGATAGATAGATAAATAGATAATATATTGCTTGCATTATATAAAATGTAAATTTGGCATTAAAGTTTTAATCCTTTGTTTTAATCAATTGTGATAAATGTTCACCCAGATTTTTTACTGCATGCTTTCATGTTATTGAGTATCAAAGAGAATGGTTAAAATGCAGAGGAGATAAGTATCCATTTTTTGCAAATTAATCTGTTTTGTATCAATCAGCGAACAGAAATCAAAGGTCACTATTCCTTCATTTGAAAAACAAGATAGTGTTTCCCTTTCATTTGCTCATCAAAGTGACGAACCCTTTATACAAATTGACTAGAAGGGTTAACATAAATAGACCAGCAATGACCGAGCGTTGTTCTCCACTTTGATTTTTAGTGGTATTTTTATGGTGCACAATAGTAGAGCTGTCTTTTTAGACTTGTACTGAAACCTGATATAGAGTTCCCAGCTGGTGGTAAATGTGCACAGTTCATGGATTGCTGTGTGACTGAGGCGGCTTGACTGACAAATTAACTTTATATCTCAGTATAGACTAAGGGATTTTCAATGGTACATTACTCAGATTAAAAAGAGTGCACATTTAAAATATTTTATCAGTGACCGATTTCTTCTTGTATTATTCAAATTAATATGAATGCCTACTGTCCATTTTTGGTGGAGTCAAGTACTAATGGGTACCATTCTTGTCTCTGCAAAATGGGGGTTTAAAACATACTCCGCAGAGATGGTCATAAAGTACAGGGTGGCATAGTACAAAATTAGGCGTTTGGTCAATGTACAGATCCAGTGCCAACATTGGGTTTGGCTCCAAGTCTGCCCAGCAACAAGGGCTATAGCAGCTCTGTAATACAAATTATATTAAAATGTGGGCCAAGGTGATTTAGGATGGAACTAAACCTCGAGAAATTATAATATGCTGCATACGGCTGCAATGCAAATCAAATTAGTTGCTGCCAACAAAGACATTTCCAGGTCCTCTGTAAATTGCCTTCAACTTTTTTGAGTTTCTGAATGTTTTCCTTGATGCTATTTTGAGGTGAGGCAGTTTTGGATTTCTTATTTAACCTGAGGTTGAATAACCAATTTGTATGCATTTCTCTGCACAGATTTGGAACTCCCCATCAAAAAGACAAGCAATATTTTCTGAATAATGCTATTAGACACTGCTTTTATATTCCCTCTCGAATCCCATGAGATGGAAAAATCAAAAGAAGGCGAAACAGCAGCATAGGAATGAGCAGCATGGCAAAAGACACAAATGGAGAGCATGTATAAGAATATGAGAGGCAAAGATAGGGTAGATAATCAAAATATTTTGGCATCGGAGTAACAAAAAAAAGATAGTGAGGGCTTAAAGTGAGAGTAAGGATTTTTTAAGATGATGTGAGGAGTATGTTTTCTTTGTATGTTTCCAGTTGATATCTGGAATACCCCATCTGAGGAGGCGATGGTATTGGGTATAATTGCTATGGTTAAGAGGCATCCGGATAGTCACTGAAATACACAAGGCATTGAAGGATTCTGTTCTAATGTGGGTAAATAGAATTGGTAAAGATGGATAAAAATACTGGCATGGACAAGGTGAACTGAAGGGCCTGATTTGTAGCAAAAAAAGCAAACCAATTTCCTCCAACATTGATTTTTGACTGGGGATTCCTGCACCTGTAGTCTTTTTGGCTTCATTGGCTCGTTTCTATGCTGCATAACTCTACATCCACCTCCCTTCAGCAACCGCACGGATGCAAGACTCCTCTGAAGACTTTGGATGGGATTTTTCAGTTACAAAAAGATAATGGATAGGTTTTGTTTGCATTCCTTAGAGAAAAGGAGACCAGGAGGGTGTACTATCTTGATACACAACATTATAAGAGGCCTAGAATGGGCAAAGGAGTCTACGTGTTGAGGACATAGGTCTGTGGTCACTCAGTGGATGGTATAATCTGGGATACAGTGCTAGAGACAGGTACTCTCACAACATTTATGAAGCATTTGGGACAAGACAAATGAATTGCGAAGACATGGTAGACTACAGACCAAGTGCTGGTTATTGGGATTAGTATAACTAGGTACTTGATAGACAGCACAGGCAATGGTATGCTAAAGGGACTATTGACTCTACACAACAGTTCTTCTTCTGGAAACCGGCAATGGGCAGCAGATAATCCAAATGTCTCATTTGCACATATAGAGTGTAGCTTTCTTGGAAATGGTGGAATTATAGAAGTGGCAGATGAAATATAGTGTAGCAAAGTGTGGAGTCATGCATTTTGGTAGTAGGGATAAAGGCGTAGACTATTTTCTAAATGGGGTGAGAATCCAGAAATCGGAGGTGCAAAGGACTTGTGAGTGCTGGTGTAGGATTCCCAACATGTTTATCTGCAAGTCAAATCGGTTGTAAAGAAACAAACTCGATGCTAGCATTAATTTCAAGAGGGCTTGTATACAAAAATAGGGATGCAACATTGAGGCTCTATAAGGGGCTGGTCAGACCGCATTTTGAATAATGAGAGCAATTTTGGGCACCATATCTGAGGAAGGCTGTGCTGGCTCTGGAGAGGGTCCAGAGGAGGTTTATAAGAATGATACCAGGAATGAGTAGGTTAACGCATGATGAGCATTTGTCAGCACTGGGCCTATACTCACTGGAGTTTAGAAGAATGAGGGGGGACCTAATTGAAACATACAGAATAATGAAAGACATGGATAGACTGGATGTGGAGAGGATGTTTCCACTAGTTTGGATGAGGGAATTGAATGCAACATCTCTAAGTTTGCGGATGACACGAAGCTGGGTGGCAGTGTTAGCTGCGAGGAGGATGCTAGGAGGCTGCAGAGTGACTTGGATAGATTAGGCGAGTGGGCAAATGCATGGCAGATGCAATATAATGTGGATAAATGTGAGGTTATCCACTTTGGCGGCAAGAACAGGAAAGCAGAGTATTACCTGAATGGTGACCGATTGCAACGTGACCTGGGTGTCATGGTGCACCAGTCATTGAAAGCAAGCATGCAGGTGCAGCAGGCAGTGAAGAAAGCGAATGGTATGTTGGCATTCATAGCAAGAGGATTTGAGTTTAGGAGCAGGGAGGTTCTGCTGCAGTTGTACAGGGCCTTGGTGAGACCGCACCTGGAGTATTGTGTGCAGTTTTGGTCTCCTAACCTGAGGAAAGACGTTCTTGCCTTAGAGGGAGTACAGAGAAGGTTCACCAGATTGATCCCTGGGATGGCGGGACTTTCATATGAGGAAAGACTGGATAGACTGGGCTTGTACTCGCTGGAATTTAGAAGACTGAGGGGGGATCTTATAGAAACATATAAAATTCTTAAGGGGTTGGAGAGGCTAGATGCGGGAAGATTGTTCCCGATGTTGGGGGAGTCCAGAACCAGGGGTCACAGCTTAAGGATAAGGGGGAAGTCTTTTAGGACCGAGATGAGAAAACATTTCTTCACACAGAGAGTGGTGAGTCTGTGGAATTCTCTGCCACAGAAGGTAGTTGAGGCCAGTTCATTGGCTATATTTAAGAGGGAGTTAGATGTGGCCCTTTTTGCTAAAGGGATCAGGGGGTATGGAGAGAAGGCAGGTACAGGCTACTGAGCTGGATGATCAGCCATGATCATATTGAATGGTGGTGCAGGCTCGAAGGGCCGAATGGCCTACTCCTGCACCTATTTTCTATGTTTCTATGTTTCTATGTTTCTAGGAATAGAGATCATAGCCTCAGAATTAAAGGACATTCTTTTAGGAAGGAGATGAGGAGAAATTTCTTTAGTCAGAGGGTGGTGAATCTGTGGAATTCTTTGCCACAGAAGGCTATGGAGGCAGTCAGTGGATATTTTTAAGGCAGAGATAGATAGATTCTTGATTTGTACAGGTGCCAGTGGTTATGGGGAGAAGGCAGGAGAATGGGGCTAGGAGGGAGAGATAGATCAGCCATGTTTGAATGGTGGAGTAGACTTGATGGGCTGAATGGCCTAATTCTACTATTCCTTATGACCTTATGATAATGAGTCAGTACAGGAAAGAGAAGGAACGTCTGGTTGATTGGTGCAGCAATCTCTCGCTCAAAAACAAGGATCTAATCGTTGACTTCAGAAAGCGGAGGTCGAGACACCAAATGCCATTTTTTGTTATTGGGTTGGGGATGGGGAGCATTAACAGCTTCAAGTTCCCGGTTGTTAATATCTTGGATAACCTGTCCTGGACCCAGCACTTAGACATAACCATGATGAAGAGGCACCATGGTCTCTATTTTCTGAGAGGTTTAATGAGATTTGTCCTGTTACCAAATACTTGAGCAAGCTTCTACAGACACCCAATAGAAAGTATCCTGACTGTTTACGCCATGGCCTGGTGCAGCAATTCCATCACATAGGAATGCAAGAGGCTGCAGAGGGTAGTGGACTCAGCCCAGTCCATAGCAGGCACAGGCCTCCCTGTTTATGAAAACATCAGCATAAGGTATTGCCTGGAGGAGGCAACCTCTGTCTTCAAGAATCACCACCATCTGGGCCGTATACCTTAATTTGACTGCTACCATCAGGCAGGAGGTAGAAGCCTAAAGTCCCACACCTTCAGGTTCAGGAATAGCTACTTTCCTACAACTGTAAGCTTCTTCAACTGACCTGCACAACCTTAATCCTACATCAGCAAGGGAACACTAAGGACCATCTCTTGCATCACCACAGACTAGTTTCCTAATTGTGTATTTTTGTGCGAATGTTCTGTTTTGTACAGTCTTTTATTTTTAATTGTCTTGTATAATTTATGCATAATTTTACATTCTGTTTTTTCTGACTCTTTGTACCTACAATGCTGCTGCAAGTCAGTTCTTTATTATACCTGTACCTCACCATATTTATGCACATGAAATTAAGCTTGACTCAACGATACATGACTTAGATTGGATGAAGCAATATGAACCAAGCAATTTTTGTTCCAAGCTCCAGTTTATAGGACACAGAACGTTACAGTGCAGCACCAGGCCCTTTAACCCACAATGTCTGTGCTGAACATCATGCCAAATTAGACTAATCTCTTCTGGTAGCATGTGACCCACTTACATATCTATGTGCCCATCTAAAAGCCCCATAAATGCCATTTTAGTATCTGCCTCCACCACCACTGCTCCCAGTGGTTCTCGGCATCATCATTTTTAGACAATAGCAATAGACAATAGGTGCAGGAGGAGGCCATTCGGCCCTTTGAGCCAGCACCACCATTCAATGTGATCATGGCTGATCATTCTCAATCAGTACCCCGTTCCTGCCTTCTCCCCATACCCCCTGACTCCGCTATCCTTAAGAGCTCTATCTAGCCCTCTCTTGAATGCATTCAGAGAATTGGCCTCCACTGCCTTCTGAGGCAGAGAATTCCACAGATTTACAACTCTGTGACTGAAAAAGTTTTTCCTCATCTCCGTTCTAAATGGCCTACCCCATTATTCTTAAACTGTGGCCCCTGGTTCTGGACTCCCCCAACATTGGGAACATGTTTCCTGCCTCTAACGTGTCCAACCCCTTAATAATCTTATATGTTTCTTTGTGTACAAAATGTGCTCCTACAATAAACATTCTCCTCCCCCACACACCAACCTACCTACCTAAATGCTATGCCCTCTTGTATTTGACATTTGCACCCTGTGGAAATGACCCTCTACTGTAACTGCCCACATGGTGAGGGGACATAATGGAACCATGAATGTATTTGTATCTTTTATTTTTAATTTACTATTATTTTCTTTTATTACCCATTCATAATATAGGGTCATCACAGGCAATGAGTATTTTTTGCCCATTCATTGTAACCCTAATCTTCATGATCAGATACAAAAGATCAGTTGAGTCAATCATATTGCTGTTGGTGGGTCTTCAGCGGGTAGTCCATAGAGCTCAGGGGACCATCGGAACACAGCTACCAGCCTTGGAGGGCATCTACAACACACGATGCCTCAGAAAAGCCACCAGTATCCACAAAGACTCTTCACACCCCTGCAACAGTCTGTTCTAACTCCTTCCATCAGGCAGACGATACAAGGCCTTCTACGCCCGCACCTCCAGACTCAGGAACAGCTTCATCCCCAGGGCCATAGCTGCTATGAACCGGTCCTGCTGAGCCAGATGGTCAAAACGCACAGTGATCCGGCACAGATCTACTTGCACTTTATTCTGTCTTAAAACTGTTACAATTTGTTTCGTTGGGTTGTTGTTGTTTAAATTAATAGTGACTAGCTAATTAAATTATTGCATCATATGGGAGGCGCATTCCCAATCTCGTTGTACCCCTGTACAACGACAATGAAGATATATTGGTGTGGGGAGGGACACATTTAATTCCCTGAAGGACATTACTGAACCAAATATGGCAAGTGTATTCTTTGGCTTGAATATTCTGCAATATGTTTTCCGATGCTTTGAAATGCAGCATTGCTTAAGGCACCCGGAATCATATTGGCAAAATTAAAGAGTCCACTCAGATCTCTTATTTAAGGGTAAGAAGTAAAAGCAAAATTATTAGGAACTTGCTTGAATATACAGCCTTTAGCAATCACCAAAGCATCTAACTTTGGAATTAGTATTAAGAGAGGGTGCAAAAATGTTGGACTTAAATATGGAAAGATGGGTAGCATAAGAGATTTAGGGAGGTTTATGAATTAGGGAGGAACCTTTTTGCAGAGGATTTATTAATTATATGATGCGCTAAGACAATTTTTATGTTTGTTTTTAATAAATACAGCCCTGAAGTGACTAAAATTATGTTAGAGACATTTAATGTGCGTTTATTTCTGATTGAGAGACTGTTCAATACTAATTTCTGGCCTTCCTTTGGTGGGCAACTGAGGAATTGAACAGGAGTTGAGGCCAGCATAAATATACATCCATAATCATAGCCTGGGTGTGTGTTCCTTTGATTCCTTTGTTCCTCATGACAACAGAGCGATGAATCAATGTGCAGTGGAAAAGTTTTAAAATCTCTGCAAGTGCCAGGAAACCTCATGTAGCATGCGTGCGAATGATGGTTACCATATGTTATGTTTGTAGTCTTTAAAGACGTATTTTTTAATTATCTGGTTTCAAAGTATGGCACAGAAAAGCCACAAAACCAGTAAATGTTGCAAATATGCTTCTGCTGTGGTGGAATTAGCATCAGGAAGGTCAATGTCAAACTGGGTAGCCAAGATTTTTGATTGTTACTTTGGTGTTCTTATTAGAAATATGATCAAGTGATGTGAACTAGATGGTTGGACGTGCATGTAGATGAAATTGTGAGCACACCAAGAGCCTCTTTTCAGCAGAACGATCAACAATCAAGTGGGTAACTGCTCTCACATCTCTATTCACCACCACCCACCCCCATTCATCCAACAATGCCACCACATTTTGTTTAGTTCAGGGGTACAGCGAGGAAACAGGCCCTTCAGTCCACCAAGTCTGCATCGGCCAACAATCCCACACACTAACACTACCCTTCACGCGAGGGACAATTTCACGTCTATACTAAGCCAATTAACCTCCAAACCTGTACGTCTTTGGAGTGCGGGAGGAAACCGGAGCACCGTGAGAAAACCCATGCAGTCACGGGGAGAACGTACAAAGAGCACCCGTAGTCAGAATTGAACCCGGATCTATGGCATTGTAAGGCAGTAGCTCTACCACTATGCCATCGTGCCTCCTGTCGTTCAACCTCCTTCCAAAATGCCTTTTACTCCCAGTGCTCTCCGGGGTTCTTTCTTCCCAGCTGTTCTCTCCTGCTTAATTCCCTCCCAGTCCTCCAATCATCCTGATAAGCCCTTCCCCTCTGCTTTCCCATTTGGCCATTACCTTCCCATGGCTTCCTCCTAATTGGTCCAGATCACTTGGCTCTTCTCATCCAATGGCATTCTCTCAATCATTTGACTATTAAACAAAATGTCTATGATACCCTGTGGCAATAATCCAGCAAAAAAAACACACACAAAGTGCTGGAGTAACTCAGGGGGTCAGACAGCATCTCTGGAGAACATGGATAGGTGCAGTTTTGGGTCGGGACCCTTCTTCAGACTGATTGTTTGGGGGGATAGAGGGGGAAGAAAGTTGGAAGTGAGGAGAGGGAGGACAAAGCATAGCAGGTAATGGGCAAACATAAGGGGGGGGGGGGGGGTGGTTATTAGAGGTTGGACAAAGGCCAGAGATGAAAAAAATAGAAGGTGTGATACAAAAGGATTGAAGAGTCGCTTATTGTGAGGCCAGAGGAGAACATTTAGGGGGAGGGGAAAGGGAGAAATAGGTGCGAGTCCAAGTGTGGCACAGGAGAATGGGGTGAAGAAAGGGAATGTGGGGGAGAATCCAGCTGCCAGTTGCTCTGTCTTTTGGCCACAATTGGCCCAAGGCACCCAATGGACGTTGTACACCAAAGAGAATACTAATTCCTGTTTAAGGACCCCTGTCACATTGACCAACACTGAACCAAAAAGGACTTTTTAATTAAGTTTAGAGATACAGCATGGAAACAGGCCCTTCGGCCCTACAAAACTGTACAGACCAGGAATCACCCATGCACAAGTTCTATCCAACACACTGGGGACAATTTACGGAAGCCAATTAACCTATTAACTTGCATGTTTTGGGGATGTGGCAGGAAATCGGATTTCCCAGAGAAACCCTATGTGGCCACAGGGAGAACATGCAAATATCATACAGACTGCACCTACAGTCAGAAGCAAACCCGAATCTCTGGCACTGTAAGGCAGCAAACTACTGCAGCGCTACTATGCCATACTATTTTATTTTACTCTTTGGTCCACTGAGTTCACACTGACCATCAATCACCCATCCACACTAGTTCTATGCTATCCCACTTCTGCATCCACTCTCTACGTGCTAGGGGACATTTGCAGAGGCACATTAACCTACAAGCCCACATATCTTTGGGATGAGGGGGGAAACCGGAGCACCCAGAGGACATCCACAGGAAAAACATGCGAACTCCGCAAAGACGGCACCCAAGGTCAGGATCGAACCTGGATCTCTGGCGCTGTGAGGCGCCAACTCTACCAGCTTCACCACTGGGCCGCCACTGGCTACCACCTAAGCAGTGACCACTCCATCCCACAATCTGGAGCACCCTTCATAACTTTCCAGCATTCCGGAAATTGGCTCTCTCTTTTTTCTGTTGTTGCTGAAACAAAGGCTAACATTTTATCTCTGATTTTGGATGAGCTGTTAGGTGGTGTACCAGGTGCTGATAACCTAGAGAGTACACAGACTCGTCTGAAAGTGCCCATTGCAATGGTGCTGTGCTTGTAGCCCACTCCCTAATTTGGATCCATAAGTGAGATGGAATAGATTTTCACCAGGAGATGTTACATTTTCATTTTCCCACCAGTGTAGCTTCCGCAGTGCACCACAGGGTTGCGTCTGTAATTGCAGCTTGATGAGTTTCCATTAAAGCATAAAGGCAGACTCAGCGATTTTTAAGAGAGTAAAATTACATCTGTTTATCTTGATCTAAGATAATGCCAATTTAATCCTTTAACTGAAGAGCACATTTGGTTAAGATATCATCACATGTAATTAGTATATTGAAAAGTTAAGTGACCGCAAGAACATAGGAGTAGGAGTAAGCTACTAGACTCCACATTCTTACCCCACAATTTGATATAATCATGGCTGATCTATGATGGCCTCAACTCCTGTGCCTGTCCTCAATTCCTCATTCTTTCAAATATTTCTCTATTTCCACCTTAAGTCTATCTAATGATCTGGCCTCCATCACTCCCTGGGGCAGAGAATTAAATCACCAGCCATTTGTTTTATAATTATTGCTTAATGTCCAATGCATTGGTCTACACAGACTTGTGGGGAACAAATGTTGTATGAACGATTAGTGCTTGCTTAGACTACAGCTCAAGCAGGTATTCTATTTTGGAAAGGACCATCAAATTTTAGTTCTTTGATAGCTCACACCCATCTATTTCAATCAACAGACACATACTTTGGTTTGGGTCTAAATTAAGCAGAAGGATTTGAGTTTTAGTTGCAAAAATAGATGGCTCATATTGTTTGCCAAATATATGTCATAAAAATAAAATTAAATAACATTGCATGAATGTTTTTTTTAAATTTGTTTTTGAGGAAGGGAGTATACAAGGGGGTCCTCTAAGGGTTAATATCATGTTATTATATTTGCCGTGCACATATCAACTTCCAACTGCATCTTTAAGTCATTGGTCCCTCTTTATCCTTTTATGTGCAATTTTGGTCTCCTAATTTGAGGAAGGACATTATTGCTATTGAGGGAGTCAATGTAGGTTCACCAGATTAATTCCTGGGATGGCAGGACTGACATATGATGAAAGACGGGGCTTGTATTCACTGGAATTTAGATGGATGAGAGGGGATCTTATAGAAACATATACAATTCTGAAAGGATTGGACAGGCTAGATGCAGGAAGAGTCCAGAATTAGGGGTCACCAATTGAGAATAAGGGGTAGGCCATTTAGGACTGAGATGAGGATTTTTTTTTCACCCAGAGAGTTGTGAATCTGTGGAATTCTCTGCCAGAGAAGGCAGTGGAGGCCAATTCACTAAATGTTTTCAAGAGAGAGTTAGATTTAGCTCTTAGGACTAAAGGAATCAAGGGTAAAATGGGGAAAAAGGAGGAATGTGGTACTGATTTTAAATGATCAGCCATGATCATATTGAATGGTGGTGCTGGCTCAAAACACCTATTTTTCTATGTTTTTTCTATGTTTCTAAGTTCTGCCATTCATTTCCACCCGATTTTGCCACTAAAAACAAATTTGTTTTCTTTCTTTCCCTGTTCTGATGAAGGGTCCCAGGGCTGAAAAAATCACTGTTTCTCTTTCCACAGGTACTACTGAACTTGTTGAGTGTTACAAGCATTTGCTGTTTACATTATAAATGAACGTGGGTATAAGGGAATACAAATGCAAAAGTTAGAGTCAACATGAATCTTAAACTCATAATAAATATTGATCTTGATAATAGCCTTGGACAAACTATTGAAATGGGTCAACAAAAGCATATACAATTTAAAGTGGTTGGGAATGAGGTGATGGCTTTAGACAGTCAGAATGGTATAGTGTAGAGCCAACCAGAGTAGAAGAACATAGTATATAGATCATTGAACGATACAGCACATGGCTTACCATGTCCACACCAACCATGATGCCAATTTAAACTACTTCCATCTGCCTATACATGGTCTATATTCTTCCATTCCCTGCTTTTTCATGTGTCTGTCCAAATGCATCCTAAACATTGCTACCACATATGTTTTTATCTCCTCTCGTGACAGTGTGGTCTAAACCCATCCCCTCCAGTATTTGTCATCAATACACTAGCAAAAAGACCGTAACTGCTTAGTCTATCTATGGCTCTCATAATTTTATATACTTCTATCCAGTCGTTCCTCAGCCTCTGATATCCCAGCAAACACGACCCAAAGTTGTGCAACCTCTCCTTATAGCTAATGTACTCTAAACAAAGCAACATCCTGGTAAACCGCTTCTGCAACCTCTCCAAAACTCCCTCGCCCTTTCTATAGTGTGGCAGAAATAAACGCACACAAATATTCCAGATATGGCCTAACCAAAGTTTAATACAGCTGCAATATAAGTTGTCAACTTTTGTATTCAATACCTGAGTGAAGCATGCCATATAGATAGGGAAGACAGTCTGAATCTTTTTTCCCAAGGATGGAGATATCGAAGATGAGAGGGTATAGTTTAAGGTCGGGGGGGGCAAAGTTTAAAGGAGATGTGAGGGGCAGTTTTTGTTTTACACACAGGGTGGTAGTGCCTGGAACGCACTGCCATGGGTGGTGATGGAGCACGATACAATAGCAGCATTTAAGATTGGCACATGGATATGCATGGATATGCAGAGAACGGAAGGATATGAATCAAGTGCTGTCCGACGAGATGAGTTTATCTTGGCATCGTATTTGGCACAGACGTTGTGGGCCAATGGGCCTGTTCCTCTACTGTACAGATCCTATATTCTATGAATGCATTCTATACATTTGTGTTAAGATTATTGGGTAATTCCCTAGTTAGTTAGATAGACATGGTGATTAAACCGCTATCAGTGACTATGCACATAAATACCCTGTAACATTTTGCAAAAAAAAAATAATCTCCTTTTACTGGGAGAATTTGCTGCTATTGTTTCCTCCCTTATCATTTGATACAACCCATTCAGAGGTGCCGTGAGTTGTATGATTCATGACCAAGTCAATATAGAGTATAAGTAGAATAGCAGACTTATTTATTGCTGACAGCATTTCATCGCATTGACTGAGGCAGGGTTGGACATAAATTCCCTATTAATGCAAAATACAAAGTGCTGGAGGAACTCAGCATGTCAGGCAGCATCTTAGCAGGGAATGAACAGGCGATGTTTCAGGCCGGGACACTTCTTCAGACTCTTGCAAGTGATTTTATTTTACACTAAGACAGTGTACAAGAATAAGACTAAATATTAACAAGGCTTTGGGAAAGCAAATTCTTAAAGCAAATTAAGAAATTACGTTGTATATTTGACTTTCAATAAAGGAATGCTGAACACAAACTATAAAAAAAACAATGTCAAATCTTTACAAAGGTAAGGTTGCGGCTCAGCTGGAATAAGGTATTCAATTTTATGCACCACCTATTAGGAACAATTTAGTAGCCAGCAAAGAGATACGGAGGGATACTCAACTAACGATCTTCAGTCCGAGGAGCTTAGGGTTATTCTCCTGATAGGAAAAATCATGAATGGAGGGTTAATAGTGATATTTAATCCACACTATTTCTTTGGCCATTTCCCTGCCAAACTGGGCTTATAGATTTAGGTCATAAGGTCATAAGTGATAGGAACAGAATTAGGTCATTCGGCCCATCAAGTCCACTCTGCCATTATTAAGGACAAGGGGGAAGTCTTTTAGGACCGAGATGAGAAAACATTTCTTCACACAGAGTGGAGAGTCTGTGGAATTCTCTGCCACAGAAGGTAGTTGAGGCCAGTTCATTGGCTATATTTAAGAGGGAGTTAGATGTGGCCCTTTTTGCTAAAGGGATCAGGGGGTATGGAGAGAAGGCAGGTACAGGCTACTGAGCTGGATGATCAGCCATGATCATATTGAATGGCGGTGCGTACAGGCTCGAAGGGCCGAATGGCCTACTCCTGCACCTATTTTCTATGTTTCCATGTTTCTATCTATCCCTTCCTCATAACTCCATTCTCCTGCCTTTTTCCCCATAACCTCTGATTTGAAGTAACTAGTAAAATATCTGGAAGGGAAAATAATAAGACATTCTTTGCACAGTGGGTTGACAATCAGAAAGTGAAGAGCATGCAGAATTCATAGGAGCTTTTCTGATGTAATTGCATATGTGCGTGAAGAGGACTAACGTAGGATTATGAGGAAAAAGCTTGGAATAAAATGGATGGATTATCACAAAGCAAGATGAGATATGCCCAGATGAAAGTTTCCTTCTTTGCTGTAAATGTCCAAGATTTACTTTTCATTCAAGTCAGATTAAATTATCGTTACAGTAATGAAAATAATTTTTGTTTGCCTATTTATGCCGTACAACTTAAAAAAATTTAGAGTAAGGTTCGCAGGCATTAGGAGGTTATAATATAAAGTATATTGCCAGAAAATGCCACTTTATATTAAAAATGGCAATATCTACATATGCAGTATTTGTAATATTTATTTATTTCTCCTTTGTCAGTCCTATTCTCCACCCTCAGCCCAACAACTCCCTCCCTCCTCCACTGCTTATTTTCTGAATGTTAAAACACTCAAGGATCATGAGACATTTTTCAAGAAACCTCAATCTGCCTAAGGGATAAACAAACTTACTTACTTCCTTATCTAGGTTATTGCAGAAATTATAGTTTGAGAGTTCCTACCAGTATTAAAAACAAATCTGGAGGGAAAAATCCTTGTTGAATTGGCCATTATCAGATCAATGCAATTCATTAGATTTTTCCCTCAAATTTTACGAGATATGAAATAAACTCCACATGAAGCAGATTTAAATCCCTTCAATTGAAATTTAGCATTTTCAACCACCAAAGAAATGGCTGTATTTGAGACCCTCCTGGTTCCTTTTCTTGTTGGTGTTGTCTGATGTTTCTAGTCTAGAAGTGATAGCGGGTTTCAGAGCTGTCCAATAAATCATTCTACTTGACGAGAGTAAGGGACACAACAGGGCAGGACATCAAAAGAGAACGTACCCTTTGAAGTCAAACGTTCGTCCTTTGTAGTGCTCAGTGATCTGACATTTTACTTTTTGTTGGTCAAGTAAGGGGAGATCAAGGGTATCAGAAAACAATCGGTAGTCCCACTTCTTTCGCATCACAACTGGCATTTAAACAACCATTTAGGTGAATATATCTAATATGGAAATAATGACGGAAGATAGTCACACTCAATTATACCAAGAACGCTTTACTGAATAGGATTCTCCACATGCACTTTAATACTGAAATTATCTGACTTCAGAGCACACAGAATAGAGTATTGTTGGATATTTAGCTGTTATTATTAATATCATTTGGAAAACTGATATCCTATGAAGGAGCAAGACAATTTTTAAACTGTAGTTAACCCAAAAACCTAGTCAAGGTTTGTTGCATTTGCAATTTTACTCTGCTCAAATCTTTCGTAACTAAATGTTCAATGCTCTTTGGTTCAATCCTGTAACCCTAATGCTAATAATGAATTGTTATAATGGATTAAATTCTGCAGCTAAAGTTCTTTGCTATTAGCTATAATTGACCACAGTGCCTTAACAAGCAACCCCCTCTATTGTTCCGTCTCTCAAATTGTTATTTAAAAAAATACACCAAGAAGAGGCCAAGGTGCTGAATAGGATAGCCCCAAGATGGGTGAATAGATTGGAATCATTTTGTACCCATGATTGCAGTTTAGGCAGCACACAAAACTAATTCTGCCTGCTCATTATAATGATTCCAGTAATAAGCCAGCACCCATCATGCTGCTGAGGGGCTACCTGTCCAGAACTGGAACTTCTGATTTACAACCTTCAGCTTGGCATCAGCTTCCATTTCTACCCTGCACCTGATCTCCACTATAATGCCTTTTTCTCTTTCAAGAAACTGAGCTGAAAAATATTGTAGGAAGTGCAAAAGAAGAGTGATAATCTGGACACTGTTATTATATTTCACACTGAACAAGCTGAGTTTTTAAAATTTCCATTTTCTCTATAACACTGCATTCTGCACTGAGGGTAGAAGGTATGGGTGGCGTTTCAGGTTGAGACCCTTCTTCAGACTGAGAGTCAGGGGAGGGGAGTCAAGAGATTTGGAAGGGTAAGTTGTGAAAATGACAGATCAAAGCAGATGCTGATAAGGAAATGTAAAATGGATCATTGTTAGCCAAGGGGAAGGTGACAACGAGGTATACAACCAGCAATATTTAATCAGGAGGACTGAAGAACAAGTTGGAGACCTAGGATGGGGAGGGACAGAGAGAGAAGGAAATCAAGAGTTACTTGAAGAGCACTGTTTATTTTCACTTTTGCATTACCTGATGTACTCATGCATGGTATGATTTGCTTGGATAGTGCACTAAGGTTTCTCACTGCATTGTGGTGCATGTGACAGTAATAAACGAATACAAATACAAATCAATACCAATACTAGCTCAGAAATCTACAATGTGTGTTGTTTAAAGAGTAGCACGAGAGGTGGGATCTGCAAGTGGTCGATACCAGGCATGAGTGGGTTGCAAACATGACAGAAGAGATGGCTGGCATGGATACAGATTTGCTTGAGGCCAATGTTGAACAAAGAGACTCAGCTGGGAGCTTGAATGAAGCAAGCTACAGAAAAGCTAACAGGTGTTGCAGCAAAATACACAGTCCATTTGGAAAATAGCCAGAAAACCAGCATTCAAAGTAACTAGCATGGAGGAATCTGACAGAGGGCTTTGCACAGAGCTTCGAACCTTCCCTTCCCAGTTTTAAGGTAGTGGCCAATTCAGTTCATTCACTTTTGGGTGAAGCCATCGTGCAGCTTTTTGTGCCTTGGCACACTTCCATTCTAGCATGTGCAAATATCTCATGTCTTGGTGCTATTGTGTAAGCCAAGGCTATGGAACCAGGTGACATCTTCATGAAAGTCAATAGCAATACCAATAATAGCAAACACCCCCATAAAACAAGCTAGAGAATACCAAAATCAGACATTTAACATATACTATTAAAACATAAAGAAGGAAAGGACAGACAGGCTGTTGGCGAGGCAGCCATTACTGGTGTCGAGGAGGTAGATGGATAGGAATATTGTGCATTCCTTCCACTGTTTGTGCATGGCCTCTGTGCTGGTGCGTGGAAGATAGAGGCAAATCCTGCCACCGACGTCTGTCTTTGCTGAGAGCCGACTCTTGTTGGATGGAAATTGATCCACATTTTTATCATCTCACCGAGCATCTGGATTACTGAGGACTTTTTTAGCAACACAGGCAGGTTGATAATTGTGCTTTGCCCTCACAATGTTTACTATTTATGGCAAGTCCTGCCCTTTCATTCACTTGAATGAAGCATTCAATGCAGTCAATGCCACCCAGAAACTTAGTCTCCAAGATGGCACCTGTGCAAGTGAGATCCACATTGATGTCTGAAGTTGGGTGAACTTATTTTTGGAGTGGAGATGATGGTGATGGTTGGACAGCATCTGTTTCAGCATCAGTATTCCAGCTGCACTCTATTTTTTTAGTGAGGATAATTGAGAATTAGATTGGACATAGACTTGTTTGATCCTGTCTGCATTGTGATCTGGTCTTGTGGTAGGTACATTGCTTGGGGGCACAGTGTACATGTCATCCAATCGCTGGTATAGAATGGTAATGCATTGCTGAAGACAGCCATATCTGAGAAGGATTCTCCATAACTCCTCTGGATTATCAAGAGCCAAATGCTTGTGCTAAAAATGTGTCAGGCCCGAATCAGAGAAAGTACATGTCTATGCACATCAAATGCCATTTTCTTCCACAAACATCATCCACAGCGCTCGAATAAAAGGCATAACCAACTCCCATTTTGCATTCATAATCTTTAATTTTCCGGTATATCATATTACTGAACACCAAAGCTCTGCATTGGGCCAAGTACCAAACCAAAATGGCCAATATAGGGACAACCACATTGGAAATCCTAGTTCAAGATTATAGCAGTGTACAATTAAACCGTCAATCTTTGGACTAAATGTTTATAGCTTGCTACCTTAAGCAATTATCTTTTAACAGTTAATTTTATGAATTTTGGTTTATTTTATTCCTTCCCACATTTCCATTGGCATTAGGTACGTTGGTCTAAAATGCTGTTGTCTAGTCACTAACACTGCCTATTAACTAAAATTGCTCTTGAGCAAGATGCTAAATTAGCACTTTTCCCCTCATTTCTTGGCAAGGTGCACTGTTACAGATTATGCCTTTTGCTTCAAATACATTTAATCGCAGGAAATTAAAAAGGTCTATGTGCAGGACCACCTTCCAAAAATAATTCTCCAGTGCAGGTAATACAAAACCACTCCTGTGAAAAGGCTCCTTGATTTGCCCTGCACATTGGTTTCATTTACATCAGGAAGAAGTGGTCATCCAATTTTGTCGTGCAAATGAAAACTGCTGTGTACTGCCAGACCTCTGTGGTTAAGACACCCCAGCTATAGTTCTTTGTTATGTTCACGTTGCTCGTTTTTGTCAACACTGAAAGAATCCAGATCAAACTTCTGCAAACACACTCAATATATCGGAAAGCATTTTAAAGCAGCAGAAGAGAGATGGTAAATATTGAGTCATGGAAAATTTGCATAAGGGCAAAACATATTATAGTTCAAATATTTTTGTGTGGACATTGATGCCACAGAATATACCATAGAGTCTTTGTTTGATTCTGCAGTATTCTTGGTACTGTACCTGTTGACCTCAAGTGAATTCTATAACTTTATCACACAGGGCCCTTTGCATATTCTCCAAGACTCGATAATTCAGGTTTGTCTATCTGAAATTTAAAGTGAATTCAATACATTTTTGCACTAAAATATTCTTTATTTTTTAAATCTTTTAAAAAAACAATTATTACTCTACTCCCTCAAAAATCTTATTTGTAATCAGGTATAATATCTCTCAAGAGGTTGTAGCTTTGAATATGGCATGGAAGGTCACAAAATAACATGATAGTACAATATATAATGCATCATCTTTCAGCAGTTTAAAAATGGAAAATAACAATTAAAATAACCACAATAAATAAACATATAGACAATAGACAATAGACAATAGGTGCAGGAGTAGGCCATTCGGCCCTTCGAGCCAGCACCACCATTCAATGTGATCATGGCTGATCATTCTCAATCAGTACCCCGTTCCTGCCTTCTCCCCATACCCCCTGACTCCGCTATCCTTAAGAGCTCTATCTAGTTCTCTCTTGAATGCATTCAGAGACTTGGCCTCCACTGCCTTCTGAGGCAGTGAATTCCACAGATTTACAACTCTCTGACTGAAAAAGTTTTTCCTCATCTCCGTTCTAAATGGCCTACCCCTTATTCTTAAACTGTGGCCCCTGGTTCTGGACTCCCCCAACATTGGGAACACGTTTCCTGCCTCTAACGTGTCCAACCCCTTAATAATCATATATGTTTTGATAAGATCCCCTCTCATCCTTCTAAATTACAGTGTATACAAGCTAGTCGTTCCATTCTTTCAACATACGACAGTCCCGCCATTCCGGGAATTAACCTAGCAAACCTATGCTGCACGCCATCAATAGCAAGAATATCCTTCCTCAAATTTGGAGACCAAAACTGCACACAGTACTCCAGGTGCGGTCTCACTAGGGCCCTATAGAACTGCAGAAGGACCTCTTTGCTCCTATACTCAACTCCTCTTGTTATGAAGGCCAACATTCCATTGGCTTTCTTCACTGCCTGCTGTACCTGCATGCTTCCTTTCCTTGACTGATGCACGAGGACACCAAGATCTCGTTGTACGTCCCCTTTTCCTAACTTGACACCATTCAGATAATAATCTGCCTTCTTATTCTTACCACCAAAGTGGATAACCTCACACTTATCCACATTGAACTGCATCTGCCATGCATCCGCCCACTCACACAACCTGTCCAAGTCACCCTGCAACCTCATAGCATCTTCCTCACAGCTCACACTACCACCCAGCTTTGTATCATCTGCAAATTTGCTAATTTTACTTTTAATCCCTTCATCCAAGTCATTAATGTAATTGCAAATAGCTGCGGTCCCAACACCGAGCCTTGCGGTACCCCACTAGTCACTGCCTGCCATTCTGAAAGGGACCCATTTATCCCCACTCTTTGCTTTCTGTCTGTCAACCAATACCCTACCAATACCCTACCAATACAAATACCAATACCAATACCCTACCCCCAATACCATGTGCTCTAATTTTGTCCACTAATCTCCTATGTGGGACCTTGTCGAAAGCTTTCTGAAAGTTGAGGTACACCACATCCACCGGCTTTCCCCTGTCAATTTTCCTAGTTACATCCTCAAAGAATTCCAGTAGATTAGTCAAGCATGATTTCGCTTTCGTAAATCCATGCTGGCTCGGAACGATCCTGTTACTGCTATCCAAATGCTCCGCAATTTCGTCTTTGTAGATAAGAGGCTGTGCAAGGGCACAATGTACAGCAGCAACAATGCAACGTGTAACAAGACACTGCTTGGGAGAAGTCTGATATCAGTTGTGCTGCTGTCTGCAAAGGATGGTATATCCCAAGTGAAAACAAATATATGTTTGAATTTTGGCAAGATCTTTTTTTTTTTAATGAATTTAATTAATTTCAACAAGAATAATGGCTGACAGGTGCAATTATGAAAAATATCATTTCCAAACAGAGACAACTAAGCCTGGTTTGTAAACATAGCAGAACAGGAGCAGATCATTCACTATTGAGCCATGATTGCCATCTAAAGTTTTCTTCATATCTTTTCACTTTAAGTTGCCAGCCTTTCACCATTAATTTATCAGCTGTATAAATCTTTCTCCTTTCACATCGCTACTTTCTCAGTAACCATTTCCCTTTTACATTTCAAAAGAATGTGCAAATAATGACCTTCAATACGAGTTTCTTGTATTAGGTTTTATTTTAATCATTTATCTACATTTAAGATTATATGTACTTACTCTGAAATCCCTTAGGAGAGGAAAGAATCAATTCCTATCAACCTTGTCAATTCCCTACATTATTTTAAACATGTCAAACAAATTCCTGATCCTCACCATCCATTGGGAACACTGCTGAAGTTGACCCAGATCACTTGATTAATTGGTTATACATTATATTAAATCTCAATTCCACTCATTAAGTGTAGAGTTGGAACTGTTAAAGGGAATTATGTTTGCATACTATTCTTTCGAGCTTTGGGTATATGAAAAAAAGCTGTCAGAGGATGTAGTCGAGGTAGGGAATATCCCAACGTTTAACAGTTAGGTACATGGATAGGACAGGATTGGAGGGATATGGGCCAAATGCAGGCAGCTACGACTAGTGTGGCTGGGACATGTTGGCCGGTGTGGGCGAGTTGGGTTGATGGGCCTGTTTCCACGCTGTGTGACTTCATAACTCTGAAAAGGTAAAATGTTTTCACTTCTCTCTCTTTGTTGTAATTGCGACATGAATGTGCACATTGTTAGCAGGATTTTAATGTGTTTCTCTGCAAAACTCCCCATCATTCCTAAAAGTTAATACTAGTGTAGGGCTGTTGAAAAATGGAAACCCATAAAACAGAACTATGTCTTCAGGATTAAAACAAAAACAAGCTTTTAGAAGAACAAGTGGTTAGTTCTTCATAACATGCCCTATTTGACCAGGAAGGGTTAACATTTTACATCTCCAATGCTGACATTTCCCATTTTGAATAGCATGAAAAATATAATAAAATTATAACCCAAGATTTACTTGTGTAATAAGAACCTATGCCACAATCCACACAGGCAAAG
Source organism: Rhinoraja longicauda (assembly GCF_053455715.1). NCBI lineage: Eukaryota > Metazoa > Chordata > Chondrichthyes > Rajiformes > Arhynchobatidae > Rhinoraja > Rhinoraja longicauda. The sequence continues at coordinate 24,553,138 of NC_135963.1, read as the reverse complement.
GCCGCCCTGGCCAATGCTGTCCCTCACAATTTGTATCATTGCTGTTTGTGGGATTTTGCTATATGCAGATTGGCTGCTTACCAACCCTTTCACATTTTATTTCACTGACCTTCAGAGCTCAAGCAGTCACAGAGCCATAGAGTCGCAGAGTCATACGAAACAGAGACATGCCCTTCATCCTTCCACACCCATGCTAACCCTTTTGACCACCTATACTAACCTCATTTGCTCACAGGAGCACTATACCTTCTACATAAGAAGGCTTCTTACTGAAACTGCTCTTTGGTTTAATGTCATAAGAGAACGACAGTAGCCTGGAAATTCAGTGCCATAAACGTCATGTTTTTATGTGCTTTACAACAGAATTGCCATTTTAGGTTTTGGTTCACGTGCTTCTGTGGGTGTGAAACACCTCCTTATAGGGACACTGGTCATGCAGAAGTTATGTTTCAGTTTTACTAATTAAATTAGATTGCAGCTACACAGCAAAGTAAAAATGTGGGCTGCATCCAGAAAAGCTAAGCCCAACAGAAAAACGTCAGTCAAATGCAACATAAAGGGACAGAAGTACTGTATTGTTATTGGGGAATCAGTTGCAAAAGTAGCATGGATACAACAATAGAACAGGTTTAGGCGCATTATTCAAGGGAGATCTACTATATCACCGAAGGAGATGGCTCCAAACTCGCACCAAGGAATTTCCCTCTTCCCTCATGATCTCTGTAGAGAAGCAGGGTGCCTATTCACGCCACACATAGTGGGTTACCAGCATTAAACACCATAGTTCACTACTGTGGGTCCACAACTTCTCACAGCAGTTTCAGATGAAAACCGTAGCTTTGAGCTCCAACCACATTTGGACATCCCCCAAAATTGCACATGGTTTATGTTTCGAACCATGTGAATGAGCTGTGATTCACAGGCCATTTACACGCCACGCCTTTCTTGATATTTGCTACGAAAATCATTCTCCACAAACCCTAGATCAAGTACTTAGTTCAACATGTTTTTAAGTGGCATTTTCAGGACTCCAGTGAAATATCAGCTAAACTAGGTCCCCATCTTTAGAGAGATACAGCATAGAAACAGGTGCTTTGGCCTACCGAGTCTGCGCAAACTGACGTTCACGCCGAACACGAGCACTAGCCTACACACCAAGGACAATTTGCAATTTTATTTACACACGCCAATTAACCTAAAAAACCTATATGTATTTGGAGTGTGGGAGGAAACCGGAGCACCCGGAGGAAACCCACGCGGTCACAGAGAGAATGTACAAACTCCGTACAAAAAGCACCCGTAGTCAGGATCGAACCCAGCTCTCTGGTGCTGTAAGGCAACAACTCCTCTGCTGTGCCACAATGGCACCCTCTCTAGAGCAATGTTTGAATTCCCAACATGCAGAGTCGGAGGTGAGAGTGCTACGACGAGAGCCAAGACTGAATCTTCTGAAAGTGCCATTAAGTTAACAAAACAAAACAAAAATGAAGGGAAATAGGTCATGAGAAATACTGACAGTAAGGGTATAATTTACAAACAGGGAGAAAAGGTTCAAGCTGAGTTAAAAACTTATATGAACGAGACATCTTGCAGAATTTCAGTGTTTTTATGATCAAGTAACAGCTGCCTCACACTGCCAGAGACCCGAGTTCGATCCTGACTACAGGTGCTGTCTGTGCGATGTTTGTGCATTCTCCCTGTGGCCGTGCGCATTTTCACTGGGTGCTCCGGTTTCCTCCCACATTCCAAGCTCGTAGATTAATTGGTTACGGCAAATTGTCCCTAGTGTGCAGGATGCAAAAGTGAGATAACATGCAACTAGTGTAGGAGTGATTGATGGTCGGCATGGACTCAATGGGCTGAAGGGCCTGTTTCCACACTGTAGCTTCAAACTAAACTCTCGAAACTAAATTTCACAGTAATTGATTTTTCGAGAATATTGCTATCAGTATTGCTCTTCCCAGGATCATGTCTGTTGAAATTTTACATTAACCTAGATGTAAATTTACCTTATTCCTTTTCATCCATGAGTTCACTCACCCAACTAAGCAGGATTTTGTTCCGTTTTATATTTTAAGTCGGGGACATCATGTTTTACTTGTTTTCAGTTTGAAAAGGGCATTCATCCATACTGATCGTGTTCCGGCAACTGATCAACAAAATCGACAGACTTAAAAAAATGATCCCTCAGGCAGAAGAATAAAGGCTGTACATAATGGGCAGCCAGGCCTTCACACACAAAGCTGCTGCTTGTAAAAGTGGAATCTGCTGAATAAGCAGTTTTCAATAGCAACAGCGTGTATAAAGGCCCCGAAGGGAGCTTCGGCTCCACAAACTGCAATGCATAAAGAGGAACTTTCTTTGGAACCATCAGTAGTGATTAGAGCCAACTGGGTGACTTTAGGTTTCAATAAATGGAAATAATTTGGTGATTATTTCGTAAGTCTCTCCAGCTTTCTTTTTTTTTTACAAAATGCAGTGTTCTTTCTCCAGACATAAATGAATTGGAATTTATGCAATGAACCTGCCTGCATTTGCTTTGTTCCTTCTTACTTATTAATTGCCTCAGTCATAGGTCACATAATAACCCTAAAACCATAACACCAACCCTCATTATTATAGCTCAGCAATTAACGGCCTTAGAGAGTTCACAACAAAACACCATACGTATGTTCTGACTTTGCCCGAGAGTATCTTTAAAAGATCCTTTTAAATTTAACTTCAGTTAATTTAAGGAATGACATGCATTGAGAAACATAGACTCCTGTTTTTAGAAGTTAATTTCCAGTCACAGTGATTTATAAATACAAATTTAACTGTGTCATAAAGATGCTATATTGGATTGCAAAGTTCTTTTTCTAGCAGATTTAGAGGTACTAGACAGATAAACTGCAGCAACGTTACTCCACTCCATGTATTTCTATGCAAAGGATCAGAGAAATAAATAAAACAGAAAATACTGGAAATACTCAGCAGGTGTGGGAGCATCTATTGAGAGTGAAATAATTAATGTTTCAAGTCCAACGACCTTCATAAGCTCAGAGGAGCAATTGGTATAATGGGATGGTCTGAGGAGGGTCTTGACCAAAGGACAAAGGAGGGATGTCAGACGAAGAGAAACATAGAGTGAAGATGTTAGCACGTCTTTGTTTTCAAAAGCTGACAAATGAAACTGCCAGTACACTCAATTAATAACTTTCTGATCCAGGATTTCCCCACTAATCTTGGATGGCATTGTGTTCTTCAATGGTCCCTCAGTAATATGGGACATTCAGAAACATTTAAAAACCCTTCATGGCTTTGACAGGCAGCAAAGTTTTCTGAGGAGCTTCAGGCGTGAACCTTTACTACCGAAGCTCGAGGCTTTACCACTGTTCAAGGCTTCAGCGCTGGACTATGATTCTTCTGGCCAGCAAGTTAGGGCCTCAGCCTCTAGATCAGGTAAATTTTGCAGTGACTTGAGTGGTAATTCTGCTCACTGTGCATGTGTCAGCAAAACCCAGACTATTGTCGCAGCTCAGCCGCTAAAATAGAACAGAGCAAAAGGACCCAAAGTCCTGGAGTAACTCAGCAGGTCAGGCAGCATCCCTGGAGAACATGGATACGTGACATTTTAGTATGAGATTTTTCTTCAGACATCACATAATGCTGGAGTAACTCAGCAAGTCAGGCAGCAACCCTGGAAAACAGCATCTCTAAGAATATGCACTAAATACTGGAATAAGTCAACAAGTCAGGCAGCATCTCTGGAGAACATGATACAAGGTGCTGGAATAACTCAGCAACAGTTACCATTTCCTTTCTACAGAAGGATTTCAAACCGAAACTTTACCTGTCCATATTCTCCGGAGATACTGCCTGATCTGCTGAGTCATTCTTGCACTCTGTATCCTTTTGTGTATTAACCAGCATTTGCTGTTCTTGTTTCTACATAGAACCAAGCAACATGGTTTGCAACTTCCTGATTGCCATGTGCCTGTACAGTTGTTGGAATATGTTATCCAGTGTATTTCATTTCTATTGCTTTCAGCCTCAGTGCTATTGCTACTGCACGATCCAGGCCATTATTCCCAAACACAGAAACCTACTTTGTGTTCAGTTTTAGATTTCTGCTGTCTGTTATTTCAACATTTCTCCTTTATGGAACAACCCTGATGTAGCAACACAAGAAAGGGTAAAAAGATAAATAGGGTAGGCAAGCAGTTCAGGCATGCCATTACCAATAGTTGTCATTGTTTTGGGCACCCCCAACACTTGTCCTTGTTTTGGGCAGCACTGTGGCACAGCAGTTAGAGCTTCTGCCTCACAATGCCAGAGACCCTGGTTCTATCCTGACCTCAGCTGCTGTCACTGTGGAGTTTGCACGTACTCCCTATGACCGCATGGGTTTCTTCTGGATGCGCCGGTCTCCTCCCAAATCACAAAGACGTGTGGGTTTGTAGGTTAATTGGTCTCTGTAAATCATGCCTAGTATGTACCGAGTGGATGCGAAAGTGGTCCAACATAGAACTAAAGTGAATTGGTGATTCAATAGTTGGCATGGGCTCGGTGCGCTGAAGGGCCTGTTTCCATGCTGTATCTTTTAATTAAATTTAATTCAATTCAATTCAATTCACATCAATAGAACAGCTATATGCTCTGTCTTGCTTCCTCTCAGTCTGCCCACTGCCATTTGGCTGGTATTCCTGGGGATAAAAATCCCAAAGGATGGCAGGAAATTATTTACATTCTGCAAATCAGTTCCTATATCAATAACTTATCAAAGCCATTCTTGACTTCATGAGCAGGGAATGCATAGCATCGTTTTCAATCTTTATTAAAGTAGCAGTGGCTTATATGTTCATGGATGAGTGGAAGCTCTTTAGCTAAAAAGCTGGCTTGATTTATACCTAAGTTGGCTTGGAATTAACTCTGCTTCAAATCCTGCCGGAAGATTCTGGAATGAGTAAAGAATCTCTGGGCACTGTTCTAGCAACCAGGGAGATATTTGTTCTGCAAGATTCCTGTTGTCACTCCAAGCTATTGGTAGACATCATTCTGCATCCCTGATCTAGGACACCACCACATATAGCCAGATACCACTTACAGGGCTGGGAATAAGGCCAGTAGTTTTAAAAAAAATCAATCTTGATGAGAGCAAGAATACTGCAGCATTTTCTGCAGGAAGATTTCACATGAGTGGATACAAGATTCAGACAGACAAGGAAAAATGCCAGAGTTACAAGTGACAGAACAATATAGTTGTGAGAGTGAATTTTTGAGGAGACAGAAAAGGTAAATAATCAAATATTCTTCTGCCCCTGAACTTTCACCTTACTGTCTCTGAGATTGCTCATCTTTCTAGTACCATTTCCCATCTTCCTAACCGATTGCTTTATCAGAGTGAGATTTAAATGGTTGTTGGACCTGTAGGGAGTTTTTACATTCTTCCCATGATCTGAGTGGGTTTTCTCCGAGAGCTCTGGTTTCCTCCAAGCAGTCCAAAGACGTACAGGTTTGTAGGCTGATTGGCTTGGTAAAATTGTAAGATTCTCCCAAGTGTATGTGGGATAGTGTTAGTGTGCATGGATCCCTGGTCGGCATGGACTCGTCGGGCCGAAGGGCCTGTTTCTGTGCTGTATCTCCAAACTAAACTTCTCCTGTTTCTGGTCACTTTTTCATTGCCCTTCTGCTATTCCCCAGCCTCCCTTATCAGATGAGTGAGTGGAAGGGACCGATCATGTGGTCCTCTGTGCAGACTAGTGGCTCAGTCGCATACTGAGCAATACAATATGAACTAGTCAATAAGTGAAGATTTTTTGGTGTGACGCGTGGATGCAGGTTGCCGAACAATGGTGGATATAAATGGACAGTTGCAGGATGTCAGGGGACTGTACCAGATGATGACGCTGTGAACGAAGCAGGCAAGGGAGTGTGGAATTCTGCAGTGAGATGAAGGAAAAGTATTTCTTATAGGCTGGGGGAGGGGAGGCAGGATTAGGAGCACATTGATTTGCCATGGATTTGTGGCCTGCTAGGAACAAAGAGTAGGGCTGCCAGCTTTCATTCAAAGAGAAAATGACAGCTGAAGACAGCTCAAAGAATTACGAACCTTTGGAATCATCAAACCCAGAGGGCTGTTGATTCTCAGTCATCAAGTAAATTTAAGGCTGAGATCAATAGATTTTTGAACACTAAGGGAATCAGAATTAATGGGGATTGTACAAGGTGGAGGAGATGGAAGATCAGAAATAATCATGTGCATCTAAACACAAATTTGGGTTGACTTGACCTTCTGTTGCCATCTCTTTTGCCTTTGAGCATCACTTTTGTTGCTGCATTTTATTTCACATTTCTAACATCTGCATTATTTTGCTTTGTACCTCCTGAGTATTTATTCCCTCTTTCAGTGTCGAGATTTCAACACAGAAATGGTTGAATTACCAGAAGAGTGATGGAGATGAAAACAGAAAATATTGGGAGTACTCAACAGTCATTGGAGAGGGAAATAACATTTCAATTAACTTTAACCAGAAATGAAAAAGCAAAAAAATTAAAATCTTTCAGAAAAAGAAGTGAGGGAGAAGAGGTTAATTGGTTAATTAGGGGCTAGTGGAATCAAGGGATATGGGGAGAAGGCAGGCACAGGTTATTGATTGGGGCCGATCAGCCATGATCACAATGAATGGCGGTGCTGGCTCGAAGGGTTGAATGGCCTCCTCCTGCACCTATTTTCTATGTTTCTATGGTTACGTCGGAGATAGGGCAGGTCAGGAGAAATTAAATGATAAGAAAGAATATAGTACAGTAAAACAAGCATAAAATTAAAGATTGACAGTGTAAATATCATTTCTGCCTATTTCAACTAGATAGATCCACATTCGTCTATGGTAAACATAACAGAAAAAATACTGGAAGCTGCAAGGAATACAAGCTGATGAGAAGAATTTATTCTTCATCACCAGTAGCTCAGTAGCATCACCAGTGGCTGAACTCTGAAGTACATAAATGACAGACAGCATTCCACAACTACAAGATTAAAACTATAAACTAACGATCTTGGTCTCACCAATCTATCTGTTGCCATTGCTTCTGTCCATGATCATTTTGGTTGGAGTAAGTTGGAGCCAAAATTCAATCTAGACTCTGAGAATACTATACATCATGTGAGATTCAATAACTTTAACATTTAAAGCTCCATCAAATGAGAAATATATTCACATCAGTTTTGAGCCTAATGGGCTGACATATCATTTATTCTGTAACCATCATCAAACCAATGTCCCAATACTGCTTCAATTTGGAAGGTAGAAGAGTTAACAAGGACCTGGGTCTAAGTGAGCTGCCAATCTGGCAAACATCTGGTTAACATCATGTTAAATAGCCAAAGAGCATAAAATAGACAGAGATAAGCAATGTCATAACCAATGGATCAGCTAAAAATTCTGTAGTACTGCCACATCCAGATGTGAACAATCATGGACAAACAGCAAACGAGAAAAGGACATCTTCATCCTCAGAGTTTAACATGTTAGTTTAGAGGTCAGGTTAAAGTATTTGCAACTATCTTCAACAAGTAGATATGAGGAACTGTAGATGCTAGATTACAAAAAAAAGACAAAGTGCCAAAGTAATTCAGCGGGTTCAGCGACGTATTCATATCATATGTCATATATCTACAGCCGGAAACAGGCCTTTTCGGCCCTCCAAGTCCGTGCCGCCCAGTGATCCCCGTACATTAACACTATCCTACACCCACTAGGGACAATTTTTACATTTACCCAGCCAATTAACCTACATACCTGTACGTCTTTGGAGTGTGGGAGGAAACCGAAGATCTCGGAGAAAACCCACGCAGGTCACGGGGAGAACGTACAAACTCCTGCAGCACCCGAAGTGCAGCACCCGTAGTCAGGATCGAACCTGTGTCTCCGGCGCTGCATTCGCTGTAAAGCAGCAACTCTACCGCTGCGCTACCGTGCCGCCGTGCCGACATCTCTGGAGAACATGGAAAGGTGATGTTTCAGACTCAGAGAAGGGTCCTGACTGGAAAAATCACCTACCCATGTTCTGCATGGATCACCTATCCATGTCTTGCAGTGTCTATCTTCAATAAATGGTATATGACCAACCTCAGCCTTAACTGGAAGTCCCTACCCAACTAAAGTCAGGTTTCCCCAAATTGGATTCACCCATTAATAAATGGCAAAATGTACTGGCTAACCATCATGGCTCTATTGCTGAAGTCCCCTGTTCTAGTACTCGGTAAGCTTCTAAAAAAAGCTGCTCCTCTGCACTGAACATCAGCCACCCAATAACATGGAATGTGCCCAGGTTTCTCCTGTCCTCAAATCAATAAAAAATCAAATCATATTAGTTACCACTGTTACTGTCACCAGTCAAGTTATAGAATGCATCAAGCAGCACAAACTCAGTGATGCTCCACCAAAATTAGTCAGCACATGACATCATTACAGCTTAGGTTCATTTGTGGGCAAAAGTGGTAAATTACGCAAATTAGATGAGAATGACAGTCCTTGACAACACAAGTCAAGTCGGATTTATTCACATATGCACGTCCCGTGACATACAGATATAATAAAAAATCTTGCTTCCAGCTCATCACAGGCACATGGAATCAGAAAACACACAAAAAAACTATAAATTATGCATAATGTTTACATAACTTACACATATATTCTGTAAGACTGTACAAGAAAAAGGACTGCAAAAAAGACACGAATGCTAAACAAAATTCGACAAATAAGTCGATGGTAGTGCAATTCGTAATCCATTGTGTTCCATTACTGAGGTGGGATTAGGATTAGTTCAAAACCCTGATAGTTGTAGGAAAAGTAATGTTATACGTGGCATATTACTTCCACTTCTGAACCTCCTGCTCAATGATAGGGAGAAGAAGGTATGGCTTGGATGGTAGGGATCCTGATGATAGATGCCCCCTTCTTGAAGCAGCACCTCATGTAGATGCTTTTAATAGTAGGGAGGGCTGTACCCAGGATGGACCGAGCTGCGTCCATCAGTCAGGATACTTTGCACAGTGCATCTTAGAAGTTTGTTGGAGTATTTAATGATATGCCAAATAGACAATAGACAATAGACAATAGGTGCAGGAGTAGGCCATTCAGCCCTTCGAGCCAGCACCGCCATTCAATGCGATCATGGCTGATCACTCTCAATCAGTACCCCGTTCCTGCCTTCTCCCCATACCCCCTCACTCCGCTATCCTTAAGAGCTCTATCCAGCTCTCTCTTGAAAGCATCCAACGAACTGGCCTCCACTGCCTTCTGAGGCAGAGAATTCCACACCTTCACCACTCTCTGACTGAAAAAGTTCTTCCTCATCTCCGTTCTAAATGGCCTACCCCTTATTCTTAAGGGGTAAATCTCTTTAAACTTCTAAGCCGAGACACTGGCAAGTCTTTTTTTGTGGCAACAATACCACATTTAAATGGACATGGTTTCAAAAAGCTCTGATACTCTACATTTGAAAGTGAATCAGGGAAACTGCTTTATCTCTTCATCTCCAGAGTCATATCCTGCACATAAGAAAATTCTTCTGGTTATCCAGAGTCAATCATCTCTTCCCCAGGAGACTGCCACAGGTAAACAATCTGCGCCCAACTACCATAAGCCAGTGTGAAGAAGGGCACCGACCTGAAACGTCACCTATCCGTGTTCTCCTGAAATGCTGCTTGACCTGTTGAGCTACTCCAACACTTTGTGTCTTCCTTTGTAAACCAGTATCTGCAGTTCCTTGTTTCCACCGCAGCTATTTAATTACTTGCATTTCTTTCTTTATTAGGCACTGAATTGTTCAGACTCCAGTTGCAATGCCAACACCATCCAAAACAAAGCAATTCCCCCGGTCACCGACTCACAAAATACACTGCAGCAGCTGGCCAAACTTTGTGCAACAGAAAGTCCTCAACCAGCGACTTCTAACCCATAGAAGAATATGGCAACAAAGCCAAAAAAAACCCAGGCTTAACTGGAACTTTGCTTTCAAGTCATATGCTATAATGAACAAAATTGCCATTCCTTTATTATTAAATAAAATAAAGGAACTCACTTCCGGGGAGTACTATCAGAGTAGTTTCCACCTGCAATGATTCGAGAAGGCAGCTCACCACCATTTCATCACAGACATTATGAATGGGCAATCAATGTTTAGCTTAAAAGCAATCCCACATCCCAAAAATGGGTTATAAATATCAGTTAAGTATAATGAGCTCCTGGTATTTACCCCTACCTTTAAAACAATATACTGAAAGATACTTATTGTCTCAGTCCAGTCACAGCCTTTTTTTGAGTATAACGACCCCTTGGGATGAGCAATTTTGGCACCCAACAAAGCCAAAGAGAAACCCTCATCACAAATTTCAAATTAAACCCTGCTGTATCAATACGACCCAATGCCATTTTACAATTAAATTGCCAAAAGAATTATGGAGGAAGTTTGACAATACAGAGCAAGAGGCCGGCACTAAATTTGTTCAAGACAGCTGCCGACTGCTTTAGGTGAGTGCACAACTTATCATCCGATCTCCACCAAAAAAAGAATAACAAGCCCCGTTGTTTTTCAGTACAACTACAATTTGGGAATAAATCACATGCCAGTAGTATTTAACTTGAAATTTAAGCTTAATATTAATGACCAGAAACATGCAGTACAAGTGCCGTTTACATTATGTACTTTGCGCTTAAGGTCAGAAGGCCATTTTACCCTGCTTTTCACACTGGTCAGAAAGTCTGGCAGAGGTACTTCTTGAGAACATGGCAATGTAAGAGATAGAAGTTAGGAGTAATGTAAATGACTTCTTGAGTCCACTCCTCCATTTCATAGGACGTAGGCTCATCCTCCCCTTTGTCCACCTAATCTTCATACCTCCTTTTGAATCCAAATATCTATCAGTCTCAGTCTTGAATGTTTTAGCTCATTATTTCAGCACAATGGGTAGAGAACTACAAGAGTAGGGAACTTTCTTTTCACCTCAATCGTGAATTACTGCACTCCAATTCTGAAACTAGACATTATTGTTTTCCACTCTCCAACCTGAGCGAACAGCCTTTCAGCATCTACCACGTCAGATTCTTTTGTATCTTCTTAAAATATAAATGTTGTTGACAATGGTTAGCTGAGCAATTCAGGGCAGGTAATGAGGATTTCAGTCAACTAAATGTGAGGGTTGAGCACTGGCAGATGTGTTTTAATATAGATCAGTGTGTTAATTTGTAGAAATCAAAATTGCAAGGCAAGAGTATAAATCCTCATCCCTAACAACAATGAAAGGCACAAGTCCATCAAACCTAAATTAAGCATTATACTGGTTAAATGCATGCAAGAGCCATATGCCTGTGAAAGTTTTTACTTTATCATGGGATGCATGGTGTACATGTTTCCCAGGATACCCAGCCAAGCAATTAGTCACTTCATCCAGCTACCCAAAACATCTTGAGCCCATGATGGTTTATTTTTTCAAGTCAAGTGGCAGGCATATTTGAGGCAGGTGAATGAAAGCCATTATGCTTGGAGAAAAATGTTAATGAATGGGAATTTAATTCTAAGTCAGGGAAGTGAAGGAGGTTCATGAAGAGTCATCCTTGTATTCAACTATCGCCAGGGAAACACGCAGAAAAAAAATCCTCTTTGGTCCTCATTACCAAAACCTTGGGACTTGTGTCCAAATCAGGAGATTAGTCAACAGCCTGACATGGTTGAAGTATGCATGATGAATCTTTATGAAGCACAGGCATAGGTTTAAGGTCAGATGGGAAAGATGTAAAAGGAAACTGAGGGGTGGTGGGTTAAAGAAATGAACTGCCAAAAGACATGGCTGAGACAGGTACAATAATAATATTTGAAAGACATATTGACAGGTGCATGGATAGGAACGATTTATGGAGATATGGGCCAAATGGGATTAACTTAGATGGGGCATATATGTCGCCACGGATGAATTGGGCTGAAGGGCCAGTTTCTGTGCTATATAACTCAATGACATGTTTTGGGTGCAATTTGAAATCCATGTTTTAGTTTAGTTCTGTATTGTTTATAATTGTCACATTAATTGAGATACAGTGAAAGCTTGTTCTGTGTACTATCCTGTTCATAGGTTATAGAAGACAGAATTAAGCCATTTGGCCCATCAAGTCTATGCCATTCAATCATGGCTGATCTATCTTTCCCTCTCAACCCCATTCTCCTCATAACCCCTGACCCCCTTTCTAATCAAGGATCTGTCAATCTCCACCTCAGAACCATCCATTGACTTGGCCTTCACAGCCGTCTGTGACAATGAATTCCACAGATTCGCCACCCTCTGACTAAAGAAATTTGTCTTCATCTAATTTCTAAAGATACATCCTTTTATTCTGAGGCAATGGCCTCTGGTCCTAGACTCTCCCACTAGTGGAAACATCCACATCCACTCTATCCAGACCTTTTACTATTCGGTAAGTTTCAATGAGGTCCTCCCTCATTCTTCTAAACTCCAGCGAGTACAGGCTGATTGCCATCACACACACATCATATGTTAACCCAATCATTCCAGGGATCATTCTTGTAAACCTCCTCTCCAATGCCTGCACATCCTTCCTCAGATATGGGGCCCAAAACGCTCTCAATACACCAAATGTGGCCTGACCTGTGCCTTATAAGGCCTCAGCATTACATCCCTATTTTTATATTCTAGTCCTCTCAAAATAAATGCTAACATTGCATTTGCCTTCCTTACTACCGATTCGACTTGCAAATTAACTTTTTGGGAATCCTGCACGAGCACTCAAGTCCTTTTGCACCTCCGTTTTCTGAATCCTCACCCCATTTAGAAAATAGTCTATGCCTTTATTCCTACTACCAAAATGCACAACTCCATATTTTGCCACATTGTATTCATCTGCCACATCTCTGCTCATTCTGCCAACCTGTCCAAGTCCTTCTGCAGACTCCCTGCTTTCTCTACATTATGTGTTCCTCCACCTATCTTCACATCATCTGCAAATTTGGCCACAAAGCGTTCAATTCCCTCATCCAAATCATAGATATACAACATGAAGAATAGCGGCCCCAGCTCTGACCCCTGTGGAACACCACTAGTCATAAAGATTCATTTTGCATACTTCAACAATGCTAGGCTGTTGACAAATCTCCTGAATTGGAGGTTTTGGTAATGAGGACCAAAGAGGTTTCTTTTTTCTAAATGTGTCCCGAGCAAACCAGGGCAACTAAACATTCAGGTGAACCTCTTCTGCACCCTCTCAAAAGTCTACACATCCATCCTGTAGTATGGCAACCAGAACTGAGCGCAATACTCCAAATATGGCCTAACTAAAGCTTTATACAACTGTAACATGATTTTGTAACTTTAATACTCAGTTCCCCAAAGCTGTCTGTCTCAGCAAGCATGCTGTCTGCCTTCTTCGCCACCCTATTCATTTGTGTTTCCACAGAGACCTAAGGTCTTGAACCCCAAGATCCCTCTGTACATTAATGCACTGCCACTTATTCTATATTTTTCCCCTGTATTTGACCTCCTAAAATCATCATTCTGCTATTTCTCTGCCCAAATTTCTAACTGACCTATTTCATGCTGTATTCTTTGACAACCTTCTGCACCATCCACAACATAACCAAATTTCATGTCATCTGCAAATTTACTAATCAAACTACCTACATTTTCATCCAGATCATTAATACATGTTACAATAGAAATCCCATACTGATCCTTGCGGAATATCACTGCTTTTAGTTTTCCAGTTAGAAAAGCACTGCTATATCACTACACTCATTCTTCTATAAGCAAGCCAATTTTAGATCCAATTTGCCAACTCACCATGGATCCCATGTGGCTTTATCTTCTGGATCAGCCTACCATAAGGGACCTTGTCAAATGCTTTACTGGCAACATCGTATTCTCGCTGATCATTATTGTCACTTACTTAAAAACTCAATCAAATGTGTGAAACAAGACCTCTGCCATACTAAGTCATGCTGACAACCTCTAAAAAGTCTACACTTTTCCAAATATATGTAAATCCTGTCCTTGAATGTCATCACCAATGATTTCCCTACCACTGATGCAAGGTTCACTGGCCTATAATGCCCTCATTTCCCCTTGATGCCCTTCATAAACAATGGATCTACATTGGCTATTCTCCAGTCTTCTTGCACCTCGCCCATGGCTAAAAAGAAAACAAAGATCTCTGTTAAAGCCACAGAATTCTCTTCCCTTGCCTCCCTCAGTATCCTGGAATAGATCCTGTCAGGTCCTTATCTGCTTTAATGCTTTTCAAAGCACCCAACACCTTCTTACCTTCATTTTACATCAACATGCTCTAGAATATCCACATTTCCCTCTCTAATCTCAGCATCATCCACGTCTTTGTCCTGGGTGAATATCGATACAAAGAATATTAACGATCTCAATTACTTCCTCTGGCTCCAGGCATAAATCCCTTCCTTTGTCTTTGAATGGATATACCCTTTCCCCAGTTATCCTGTTGCTCCTAATACAAATATAAAATGCCTTAATCCTACTTCAGGTAAATTTCATGGCCCTGTTTACCCATCCTAATTTCTTGTTTAAGTTCTTTCCTGCTTTCTTTATATTTTCAAGTGCCTAATCTGTTTTCAGCTTCCTAAACCATAAATTTGCTTCCTTCATGGAAAGAAAATAATGTATTTGAAAAGATAATTACAAAATTCATTCCTTTGATTAAACGTGAATATAAAATTACCTCGTACGATTTCATTGTTGTGCACCATCAGGGAGTAATTGATTGGAGGACTTTTGGTTATTGCTTTTTCTGAAATTTAAGAATAAATTATCTTACATTATTTTCCTTGTAATTGTTACCTACGTTTCAGCTAAATCGTAAAATGTTAAAAGACAAAAATTCCACACAGAAATTTGACAGGACTGTCATTCTTGACAAAATAATTGCATTTCATCTATTTTTTCTGAAAAGCCAGCTTTTGTTTGGTTGCAGTGTAAAACTTATATTCTAAACAAGACTTTTGATAATTTTGTTAAATAATGACAAGGCTTAAAACCTCTTCCCTGAGCAAAAAAAACCCCAATTGTCAAGCTAAACAACAAAACAACATCCTGGGCATTCACATCAATGTCAAACATTTCACAGATCTGACAAACAGTTGTAGAATTGAAACTAAAAAAGGGTTACAATAAGAATACATTTTAGCAGTGGTATTAAAAGGACTGGCCTCCCTATGTAAAGAAAGTTTCTTGATCTCAATAAATGCATAACATTTTATCATGCATTTTGAAAAGAATAAAATGTATCATCCTGAAATCTGTTAAACCTCCACCCAAATGTACTAATTAAAATGGGAGGCTCCAGAGGAAATGATTGTGGTTACAGTTGCGGTTTTTTACTGCCTGGGAAATATTCAGTGTATGAAAGTTTATTTTCTTCACAACTTCCATTAACAACCACATCTTTGGTTATCCAGTACTTGTGATTTAGAATCTTTGTTTCAGTTCATTTAACTTTGAAAAGCAGAGAGATGCTGCGGCCGTTTATTATTTTTCACATAAGGAATAAATTAAATCATAGTTTACTTAATTATTTTACCATTAGATCAGGCAAATGCATTCATCAATAGTGTACAGATTATTAGGTGAAATGTGTTATGAATTTCTTGCAACAATTTTGACAAGTTATTTTAGTGACACTTTGTTTGATCGCCAACAAGAAAAGTGTAATCTTTGTCGCGATTTGTAATCTATAATTAAGTATTCTACTTTGGAGATCTTGTCAATTCTGTTTTGATATTACTATTTTTTAATTGTTCTTCACTCCTGCCATATGGTACCTGTGTTTTGCATCCAGAGATGCTGTCTGACCCATTGAGTTACTCCAGCTTTTTGTGCCTCTCTATAGGAACATAATAAATGTATTTGATTGCATCTACCCAGCTACATGATGCAGTATCATATTTGCAAAGAAAACTATTAAATTAATCTGCACTGCATTTCTTCAATGGATTTTTTAATACACCTTAAAATACAAAGCTCAGAAAGATCTATGTATCATTCATTTTATGCTGCATTTAAATCTAAACGTAGGATCAAAATGACCTCTCGCTGTGCAGATTTTTATGATACTGTTCATGAACGAATTATGTCAGTGCTCATATATGCTTAATGAAACTTCTTAAAGTAGATTATTGTTTTTATTGAGTTGGAGAGCTTGGTTGCCAATTTGCTTACACATCCTTTACACAGTTACATCAAATCTACTTATTACTAATTTGCAATGTGTGTAGTATAATGTTCCTGTGGATGGATATATATAGTATATATATATAAATATAAATATATACAGTTAATTTAATCTGCTCTGTGCTTTCATGCAGTGCAGTTCAGAACACTTGTCATCGACCCACATTTGTGATGTCTTTGAGATAAGGGAGTTGGGAATAGCCCAAAATCTGTGATAGGTAATTTACTGGAGAGGATTCTGAGGGATTAAATACATATGCATTTAGATAGACAGGGATTCATTAGGAATCGTCAGCATGGTTTTGTACATGGGAGATCATGTCTTGTGAATCTGATTTTGAAAAAAATAACAAAAAAAGCAGATAAGGGCAAAGCCATAGACATTGGCTGTATGGACTACAGCAAGGCATTTGACAAGGCTGTGAGTGGAAAGAGAAATGGCTTCATGGAAGGAAGGAGAGGGTGAAGTTGGAAGATTGTTATTCGGACTGTAGGCCTGTGACTAGTGTTGTGCCTCAGGAATTGACTGGGCTGGGCCCATTGCAGTTTGTGGTTTATATCAATGATTTGGATGAGAATGTAGAAGACATAATTAGAAAGTTTGCAGTTGACACTAAAGTGCGTGGTATCATAGCTAGCAAAGATGGTTATCAAAAGTTACAGCAGGATCTTGATTAGTTGGGCAAGTGGGCTGAGGAATTTAATGCTGACAAGTGTGGGATGTTGCATTTTGGGAAGTCAAACTAGGGCAGGACCTTCACAGTGAATGGCAGGACCCTGGGGGGTGATATAGAGTGGAAGAATCAAGGAGCGCAGATACCTAGTTCCTTGAAAGTGGCATCATAGATAAGGTAATCACAAAGCCTTTTGGTACATTGCCCTTCATTAGTCAGGGTATTGAGTATAGAAGTTGGGATGTTATGTTACAGTTATACAAGACGTTGGTGAGGCCACATTCAGAGTATTGTTTTCAGTTGTGGTCACCCTGCTATTGAAGTATTTTGCTAAGCTGAGAAGGTTTACGAAGACGTTGCCAGGACTTGAGAGCCTGATCTGTAGGGAGAGGTTGGGAACTTTATTTCTTGGAGTGCAGGAGACCGAGGTGTGATCTTTTAGAGGCGTATAAGATTATGAGGGGAGTAGTTAGGGTGAATGCACAGAGGATTTAACCCAGGGTAAGGGAATCAAGAACTAGAGGACATAGCTTTAGGATGAGAGAGGAAGACGTAATAGGAACCCAAGAGGCAACTTCTTCACACAGATGGTGGTGGGTAAATGGATTGAGCTGCCAGAGAAGTTAGAGGAGGCAGGTACTGACCGCGGGAGAAGACGGCAGGGGAAGAGAAAAAGACATTCTGGCCTTCCATCACAGTGAGGAGGTGACTGGAGGAGACTCACTGTGATGGATTTTTCTTTTGTTTGGTGTTAGTTTATGATTGTATGTGTTATTGCATTTTTATTGATTATTCTTATTGGTCTTATTGTTGAACTGCAGGTAATTTTTCATTTCACTGCACATTTATGTGTATGTGACAAATAAATGACTATTGACTATTGACTACTACAACAAAGTTTAAAAAGACACTGGATGGGTACATGAATAAAAGGGGTTTAGAGTGATATGGGCCAAGCAAGCAGATGGGACTAGTGTAGATGGGTCCTCTTGGTCTGCTTGGGCAAATTGGGCCAAAGTTCCTGGTTCCATGCTGTATGACTCTGTTACTCTAATATTGACACAACAGGGTGAAGGCAATGGAATGAGTCTTAGTCACTCCAGTAGAAGGCATTCATCCACATGAAAGTTTGATTTTTAAGCATAAATACTTAAGGCAACATGCATGAACATTTCCATGTGACAATTATAAAAATAAAAATAAAAATCAATAATTTCCATTTTTTCGGAGAAACATCCCAGCAACAGAAATTATTTAATTCACTTCAGAGGCTTGGATTTCCTTCCTGCTGGCAAGTTAACTTGGAGTTTTGCCAGCCTTTGTCAAACCACTGATGACCTGCTGAAACTTCCTGTAGAGGCCCTTGTTTCTAAGCAGGAAGATTTTGGAAATAGGTTCACCGCAACTTTTAGTTTTAACATAACATATAACATATAACAACTACAGCATGGAAACAGGCCTGTCCGGCCCTACCAGTCCACGCCGACCATTCTCCCTGACCTAGTCTCATCTACCTGCACTCAGACCATAACCCTCCAATCCCCTCCTATCCATATACCTATCCAATTTACTCTTAAATAATAAAATCGAGCCAGCCTCCACCACTTCCACCGGAAGCCCATTCCATACAGCCACAACCCTCTGAGTAAAGAAGTTCCCCCTCATGTTACCCCTAAACCTTTGTCCCTCAATTCTGAAGCTATGTCCCCTTGTTGGAATCTTCCCCACTCTCAAAGGGAAAAGCCTACCCACGTCAACTCTGTCCGTCCCTCTCATAATTTTAAAAACCTCTATCAAGTCCCCCCTCAACCTTCTACGCTCCAAAGAATAAAGACCCAACCTGTTCAACCTCTCTCTGTAGCCTAAGTGCTGAAACCCAGGCAACATTCTAGTAAATCTCCTCTGTACCCTTTCCATTTTGTCGACATCCTTCCTATAATTTGGCGACCAGAACTGCACACCATACTCCAGATTCGGCCTCACCAATGCCCTGTACAATTTCAACATTACATCCCAACTTCTATACTCGATGCTCTGATTTATAAAGGCAAGCATACCAAACGCCTTCTTCACCACCCTATCCACATGAGATTCCACCTTCAGGGAACAATGCACAGTTATTCCCAGATCCCTCTGTTCCACTGCATTCCTCAATTCCCTACCATTTACCCTGTACGTCCTATTTTGATTTGTCCTACCAAAATGCAGCACCTCACACTTATCAGCATTAAACTCCATCTGCCATCTTTCAGCCCACCCTTCCAAAAGGCCCAAGTCTCTCTGTAGACTTTGAAAATCTACCTCACTATCAACTACTCCACCTATCTTAGTATCATCTGCATATTTACTAATCCAATTTGCCACACCATCATCCAGATCATTAATGTAAATGACAAACAACAGTGGACCCAACACAGATCCTTGGGGCACTCCACTAGACACTGGCCTCCAACCTGACATACAATTGTCAACCGTTACCCTCTGGTATCTCCCATTCAGCCATTGTTGAATCCATCTTGCAACCTCACTATTAATACCCAACGATTTAACCTTCTTAATCAACCTTCCATGTGGAACCTTGTCAAATGCCTTACTGAAGTCCATATAGACAACATCCACAGCCTTGCCCTTATCAATTTCCCTGGTAACCTCTTCAAAAAATTCAAGAAGATTAGTCAAACATGACCTTCCAGGCACAAATCCATGTTGACTGTTTCTAATCAGGCCTTGATTATCCAAATAATTATATATATTGTCCCTAAGTATCTTTTCCATTAATTTTCCCACCACAGACGTCAAACTAATAGGTCTATAATTGCTAGGTTTACTTTTAGAACCTTTTTTAAACAAAGGCACAACATGCGCAATGCGCCAATCTTCCGGCACCATCCCTGTTTCTAATGACGTTTGAAATATTTCCGTCATAGCCCCTGCTATTTCTGCACTAACTTCCCTCAATGTCCTAGGGAATATCCTATCAGGACCTGGAGACTTATCCACTTTTATATTCTTCAAAAGTGTCCGTACCTCCTCTTCTTTAATCATCCTAATTTCCATCACTACTCTACTTGTTTCGCTTACCTCACATAATTCAATATCCTTCTCCTCGGTAAATACCGAAGAAAAGAAATTGTTTAATATCTCCCCCATTTCTTCCGGCTCAGCACATAGCTGTCCACTCTGACTCTCTAATGGACCAATTTTATCCCTCACTATCCTTTTGCTATTGACATATCTGTAGAACCCCTTGGGGTTTACTTTTACATTACTTGCCAAAGCAGCCTCATATCTTTTTTTCGCTTTTCTAATTTCCTTTTTAAGATTCCTTTTACATTCTTTATATTCCTCAAGAACCTCATTTACTCCCTGCCGCTTATATTTATTGTATATCTCCCTCTTTTTCCGAACCAAGTGTCCAATTTCCCTGGAAAACCACGGCTCTTTCAAATTATTATTCTTTCCTTTCCACCGAACAGGGACATAAAGACTCTGTACTCTCAAAATTTCACCTTTAAATATCCTCCATTTCTCTATTATATCCTTTTCATAAAACAACAATTTCCATTTCACTCCTTTTAAATCCTTTCTCATCTCCTCAAAATTAGCCTTTCTCCAATCCAAAATCTCAACCCTTGGTCCAGATTTGACCTTCTCCATAATGATATTGAAACTAATGGCATTATGATCACTAGACCCAAAGTGCTCCTCAACACATACCTCCGTCACCTGACCCATCTCATTTCCTAACAGGAGGTCCAACACTGCCCCTTCTCTGGTAGGCACCTCTACGTATTGCTGCAAAAAACTATCCTGCACACATTTTACAAACTCCAAACCATCCAGCCCTTTAACAGAATGTGATTCCCAGTCTATATACGGAAAATTGAAATCACCCACAATCACCACTCTGTGCTTACTACTAATATCTGCTATCTCCTTACATATTTGCTCTTCCAATTCTCGTTCCCTATTTGGCGGTCTATAATACACCCCTATAAGTGTTGCTAAACCTTTCTCATTTCTGAGTTCCACCCAAACAGCCTCCTTAATCGAGCCTTCTAGTCTGTCCTGCCAAAGCACTGCTGTGATATCCTCCCTGACAAGCAATGCAACACCCCCACCTCTTGCCCCTCCGATTCTATCACATCTGAAACAATGAAATCCTGGAATATTTAATTGCCAATCGCAACCCTCCTGCAACCATGTTTCACTGATCGCCACAACATCATACTTCCAGATGTCAATCCAGGCTCTAAGCTCATCCACCTTTCTTACAATGCTCCTAGCCTGTGAAATAGCTGCAATTTGTCCAGCGTAGCCATAAAAGTCAGGCAGTGCAAAGTCAAAAGAAGCAGTGATGCAACAGCATCCTTCGTCTCTGCAGCTGAAGGGAACTTTGGATAACCTCTGAAGACGTTGTATACTGAAGTCATAGCCAACCTCTATACAGCATTAAATAAGACTGTGTAGAGTTAAAGTTAGGATGGAGCCATGAGGCAAGCTGCTGATCACGCTGGTACAATATGGCTAATGGCTAGTATAAAACAGAGAAACATAAGTGAAGTATATGCATGCGATGACAAACATATGTGTTACACTGTGCCTTTGTGATGAAATGATGAGGAAAGGAAGAGTTTGGATATGGTATTGGTGCTTTTACAAGTTAATTGAAGAGCTTCCTGTGCTGGTGCGAGTCCTAGGGGTGTCCTTGCACTTGTCTCATGGCTCTAACCTGATTTCAACTTTACACAGCCTTATTCAATACTCTATAGAAGTTGGCTATGTCAATTTGTCTCTCAGCTTCTATTGTTCAGCCCCTCAGCTGCATCCTAATTCTTGTTTCTTGTCTTTCTTCAAGACTTGTATTAACTTCAATGGCCCATAAAAGAAATGAGAATGAACGCCATTATATTATACCTGGTTAGGTTAGAGGGTCAGTTAGGTGGGGTTGCTCATAATAAAACACACAGCACCAGTCACCAACACCAGGCAATGGTGGCAGGGCCTGCCCTGTGAACAGTTCTTTTAGTTACTAAAATGACGGCCAAACGATTTACCATCATGTTGGAAATCAGACAAATCTCCTTCTATTCTGTGTGGCCTCAACTCTCAGGTCAGCAGCACTCTGAAGTCGCCCCTTAGGAGTTTGCACACCTCCAGGGATTGTGAAAATGGGTCTTTACTAAAGGCTAGTATAAAAGAGGGAAACAAAAGTGTTATACATATGTGATGACAAACACATGTGTTACACTGTGCCATTGTGTTGAAATGATGGAAAAAGGAAGAGCTCGGATCTGGCCTTGGTACTTTTACAAGTTAATTGAAGAGCTGTGCTGGTGTGAGTCCTAGGGGGTGGTGATACTAAAGTTTCCAATATGTGCAACCCCACTCCCAGCTTGGTGGACTTGGTTTTAGAGATTGTGAAGGTAGCTTCCCTTCTCACTCTTGCTTCTTTCAGTTTGAACTCCGAGGAGCAGCTTGCATGTTACTTATGAGCAACATTCTTTCCCAGTCATCGCAAAATGGATTTCAGCCTCACTTTACAAGATGCCTTTCCTCTCTCTGTCACATCTCTATTAGCACGTTACTCACATTTCATGGGAACAATCACATATTTAAAATATCATATTTAAAATATATATTTAAATATATATTTAAAATATAAAATGCAAGTTAAGAGACTTGTATGTACATGTAACAGCAAAATGCTTCTTCAAAATATTATCTTTTGGGGTGAAAAGGTCAGAGGGAACTACAAATGAAGAGGTCAGAGGGAACTACAAATGAGGACACTCTTGTACATCCCTTTTGCCATTCAGTTTAATTGAAGCCTCACAGATCAAAAGATAGAGGAGATTGAGTCCATCCAGTCCTATCAACATTTATGTTCATGCATAGTTGCCCTTATTATCTTAAATATTTTATTCCCTGATCCTTTACCTCCATTTCCATTAAACTTATCTTCAGTCCATCACTTGCCTTTGTGACATTTAGAGGAGCCTATTGCAGCCAACTATAAAACATAATCCATGCTCTGACATTGTTTATACTTTTTCAAACTTTTATATAATAGGATTTAATTATGTAATAAAAGATGTAGCAGGACATTTGTAAAGTCTCAGACCAATTGCTTACTTTAAGGAGTATGTTAAAATGTAGTTATTTTATTGAGCCAAACAGATAAGGAAGTGTAATGTGAGAAAACAGGACAAAGGGAAAGGAGATAAGGCAAGACCAAGTACAAGGTCGACGATCATTTTGCTGAACGTACACTCAGTCCTCTGAAACCTACCTGATCACCTGGTTGCTCAACACTTTAACACCCCTCCCATTCCCACACTGACCTTTCTGTCTTGGGCCTCCTCCATTGTCATAATGAGGCCAGTGCAAATTGGAGGAACAGCACCTCATATTTCGCTTGGGCAGCTTACATCCCGGCGGTACGAACATTGACTTCTCTAACTTCAAGTAGCCCTTGCATTCCCTCTCTCTCCATCCCCTCCCCCTTCCCAGTTCTCCAACCAGTCTTACTATCTCTGACTACATTTTATCTCTGTTTGCTTTGTTGTTACCTTCTCCCAAATAACAATGATCTATTCTCCATTTTCCTTGAACTTCATTCCCCTTGTCATGTTTTCACACCTTACACTTCCTTATCTATACACTTCCTTATCTATGAGCCATCCACTCCCCTGACATCAGTCTGAAGAAGGGTGTCAACCCAAAACATCACCCATTTCTTCTCTCCAGAGATGCTGTGTGGCCCACTGAGTTACTCCAGCATTTTGTGTCTGCCTTCGATTTAAACCAGCATCTGTTCTTTTCTCCCTAAATATCTTGATATCTTGTTTATATTAAGAACATTAAAAGAATAAATGAAATTAAACAATTTATATACTAAAACTCGTTTGTTTGTTTGTTTGTTCCTGAACTACAGCCAAAACGGTACACGATAGCGTGACAATTTTAGGCCCACCTTACTTACCATCATCCCTTTGGTGCTAATGGAAGGCGTTTAATTGAAATCGGTGTTATATTTCTAATTTTTCACATTTTAATGTTTAAATCTATCTCCTTGGGAGGGGGGGAGGAGGGAGGATAAGGGGGGGTTGAGGGGGGTGGAGTGGGGGGGAGGGGAAGGGGGGAAGGGGTGGAAGGGGGAGGGGGGGTGGAGGGGGGTGGAGGGGAGGGGGAGGGGAGGGGGGTTGGGGTTGTGGGGGGAGGGGGAGGAGGGGGGGAGGGAGGAGGGAGATCCAGGTTCGATTCTATGAGTGCCGTCTGTGTGGAGTTTGCATGTTTTCTTTGTGACCAAGTGGGTTTTCTCCAGGTGCTCCAGTTTCCTCCCACATTGCAAAGGTTTGTAGATTAATTGGCTTCTGTAAATTCCACATAGTGCGGAGGATGCAAAACTGGGATAACATAGAACTATGTACGGATGGTCATTGCACTCGGTAAGCCCAGGGTCCCGTTTCTACACTGTATGAGAAAACTAAACCAATAATAAATAGAAAGTAGCTATACAGAGATTTAAATGTGCAACATTTGCATATTGTCACTGTTGATTTGGTCTCTAAATTTACTTCCAATCTCTTATAATCTCTCCTGACCCAGCATGATGCTGTTGTAAATGTCAAAAGCAATAAGGGAAGATTTTGTTTTAATATCAGGAAAAGATGTGATTGAGGTTTAAATTGGACCAAAGGTGCAGATATGAGCTCAAATTGTGCTTCCCAACCTTATACTTGCATGAGCTTTCTTTTTCCATTCGACAGGATCATGGAAGGGGAATCATTTCCCATGCCATGATTTCATTTAGTCATGACTGTTGGTGACAGGAATAGTAATTCCAGTGTAATTCCAATTCCAGTCAACCCAAATTGCATCTGACGCTATGTGCTTAATCCCTGAAGGTTAGTTAGTCAGACATTTGGCTGAGGGATATGGGAATGGTGATTTTATGAAGAAAAGGATGCATAAAAAGAAAACTATTACCGGTGACTAATAGACCATAAATACTTCCGTTGATTGTTAAAACTTTCCAGTTCAAGGTATTGATATAAAAAGGCAATATTCTGGAGTCAGACATGTAAATCCTTCAGAAATTTGAAAAGATGTTTTCAAACTGTACAGTTATATTTAACACATATTTATAAGTAGATTTAGTGATATATTGATGATATATTTAGAATATAGCTGAGCAGTCACAAGCTGTTTTACTCAGATCCTGGCACCACTGTGGATTGTGAAATAGTTGATCTCTGGTCTGTGTATCTGAACATATTTTGGAGAATCGATAATCAATTTCAGAGGAGTCTACTGGTGAAGCAGGTGAGCATTAACCATGAGTGTCGGTAGGTCGCTCAGCCACAAATATATCATAGCTGATCCTATTCTTGGACTTACACTTGAGTATTAATCATCAGATGCATAAAAGAGCAAGATCATTTGTAAAGGCTTTTGGGATGTTTTATTAAACCAGCTACTCTACTGAAGCATGCTGTTGTTAATGAACCTTAGCTAATATCTCTCTCCCCTTGGTACAGGAATAATGAGGTCCACTATAGGACATCTAGTTCAATCTGCCAAAAACCCAAAGGAACCTCTGACTATGTGATTATGAGCTTGTAACAGAAAGGAAACAATGATTCTTGAATCATCACTTCATTACTACCAGTGAGTGTTGCAAATGAATACTAACATGTGTTCTATATAAAGCCATGCATATTGCTAAGTATCAAACTTTACAGATGAATCTGGTTAATTTTTGGCCAGCAACATACGTTTTGGAAGTAAATTTAGATGCAGAATCTTAACTTTATCATATATTTATATATATATAAATATATTATATATATATATATATAAATATAAATATATTATAAATATATATATATATATATATAAATATATGATAAAGTTAAGATTCTGCATCTAAAGTTACTTCCAAAACGTATATTTATATATATAAATATATGATAAAGTTAAGATTCTGCATATAAATTTATTTCCAAAACGTATGTTGCTGGCCAAAAACTAACCAGATTCATCTGTAAAGTTTGATATATATATATATATATATATATATATATATATTTATTTATTTATTTATTTCAGTCCAAATTCTCTTGAAATATCAGTAATGCTCATCATGTGTAGTGAAAATTTATATTGGTTTTGGATTTGTTGTGGTCGGAATATAACTCTAAATCCTACAATTGTTCTTTTTATGTATTGCTGCCTGGAGAAACAGGAATGATAAAGTTAAGATTCTGCACGTAAATTTACTTCCAAAACATACGTTGCTGGCCAAAAATTAACCAGATTCATCTGTAAAGTTTGATATCTAGCAATATGCGTGGCTTTATATAGAACACACGTTAGTATTCATTTGCAACACTCACTGGTAGTGATGAAGTATATATATATATATATACACAAACACACACACACACACACACACACACACACACACACACACACACACACACACACACACACACACACACACACACACACACACACACACACACACACACACACACACACACATTACTCATGGATCATGCCATAATCTTAAAATCAAATATAATTTAAGACCACTTGCCCTTTTGCATCCTGTATGATTGACCGTCCATTGTTATGAAGAGAAATGACTTCCATATACATATACATATCCTATCATATCTCTCCAAAACATCTTTAAGTTCTTCATATGTAACGATTTACTTCAAAGTGCAGTACAATATTAGTAAATAAATGTTATATATTCACCAAAGGCTTTCCTTAAACCCAATGATTGCAAAAACTCTCCAATAACAACTAGGAGTGGAGCCAGATGTACAAAGTTATTTACCTTATTAAAGACGTTAAATTGGCCCTTCTACATTGAAAAGAAAAATTAAACCCATTTTCCTTTTTTTTTCATTTCAATTATTGTAGTTTTGTTACCAACAACCATCTGCTTGTCTTCTTCCTGAGCAATAAATTTGGAAAATAGCCCCCAAGGATAATTACCATGCGAAACACAGTGTAGTTTATAGTTATGAGCTCTGATCCACAATGCCCTTGAAATGACTCCTGAGTCTACAGCTATAGTGCGTGGAAACATTTTGTCTTTGTTACAAACATCTTTCGAGCAAGTAGCAATTTCATTGTAATTTACAGCAGATTCCCAGCTAAGAACTGACCAGGAGCCAGTCGGAGACAGAAGAACAAACTGCAACTCTGGATCTATTAAACAGAACAAAAACATGTCCACATCCAGTGATTTGCACAATCTCCGGCAGTCTCAAATCACTTTACAGTCAATAAGACACTTTTGAAGTATAGCAATCATTCTAACATGGGAAAGCTGCAGCCAACCTGTATACAGCTCTGTATACAGCAAGTTCCCGCATACAACAATGTGATAATGACCTAGAAGTTCAACCCCGGTCAGTTGAACTGTACACACTATATAGTCCCATGAGCAAACTATACTCTGACTCCAATATTCATTATGTTGAAGTCAACAGATCTGATTTGAGAGGCAGGACACATTGTACTCTTGCTGCAGTACAATTATTTACTGATCAGGGAGTGAATTTCAGTTGCTCCGGTTTCCTCCCACATCCCAAAGATGTGTAGCTTTGTAGGTTAAGTGGCCGCTGTAAATTTCCTCTAATGATTAGGAAGTGACAAATGGATGCAAAAGTGTTGTACTTTGGGAAGTCAAACCTGGGCAGGACCTACACAATGAATGGCAAGGCCCTGGAGAGTATTGTAGAGGGCCTAGGTACACAGTTGCTTAAAAGTGTATTGAGTATAGAAGATTGGAGGTCATGTTGCAGTTGTACAAGACGTAAGTGAGGCCGCATTTGGAGTAATGTGTTCGGTTTTGGTCACCCTGCTACAGGAGGGATGTTGTTAAGCTGGAAAGAGGGCAGAGAAGATTTACAGGGATGTTGACAGGACTTGAGAGCCTGAGTTATAGGAGGCGGTTGGGCAGGCTAGGACTTTATTCCTTGGAGAACAGGTAGACAAGAGGTGATCTTACACAGGTGTATAAGAACATGAGGGGAATAGATAGAGTGAATGCACAGTCTTTTACATTGAATCAAGAACCAGAGGACATATGTTTAAGGTGAGAGGGGAAAGATTTAATAGAAACCTGAGAGGCAACTTTTAGAGTGGGTGGTGGGTAAATGGAACGAGCTGCCTGAGGAGGTTGTTGAGGCAGGTACTATAGCAACATTTAAAACACATTTGAACAGGTACATAGAAAGGAAACATTTATAGGAATATGGGACAAATGCAGGCAAGTGAGACTATAGAGCATTTTGGTTGGCATGGGCAAGTTGGGCCAAAGCGCCTGTTTCTGTTCTACATGACGCTAAGTGGGATAACATGGAATTAATGTGAATGGGTGGTCGATGAACAGCGTAGACTCAGTGGGCTGAAGGGCATGTTTCCATGCCACATCTATACAGCGTAGAATACCAGACTGGTCCATATTCAGGGAATCTGCAGCCAAGCTGATTAAGTACATCATTGCCGTGACTGACTTCATCAGCAAGTGCATAAAAACATAGGAAATAGGTGTAGGAGTTGGCCATTCAGCGCTTTGAGCCAGCACCGCCATTCACTATGATCGTGGCTGATCATCCAAAATCAGTACCCCGTTCTGGCTTTTTCCCCATATCCCATGATACCCTTAGCCCAAAATCAAACTCTCTCTTGAAAATATCCAATGAATATCCTCCACTGCCTTCTGTGGCAGAGAATTCCACAGAATTCCGCAACTCTCTGGGTGAAAACGTTTTTCCTCATCTCAGTCCTAAATGGCCTACCCCTTATTCTTAAACTGTGACCCCTGGTTCTGGACTCCCCCAACATTGGGAACATTTTTCCTGCATCTACCCAGTCCAATCCTCTAAGAATTTTATATGTTTCTATAAGATCCCCACTCATCCTTCGAAATTCCAGTGAATACAAGCCCAGTCAACCCAGTCTTTCGTCATACGTCAGTCCCGCCACCCCGGGAATTAACCTGATGAACCTACCCTGCACTCCCTCAATAGCAATAATGTCCTTCCACAAATTAGGAGACCAAAATTGCATTGTATTTTGTACGTGCATGTGTGAAGTGTATG
Organism: Rhinoraja longicauda; assembly: GCF_053455715.1. NCBI lineage: Eukaryota > Metazoa > Chordata > Chondrichthyes > Rajiformes > Arhynchobatidae > Rhinoraja > Rhinoraja longicauda. The sequence continues at coordinate 24,524,090 of NC_135963.1, read as the reverse complement.
CGGAGAAAGATGAATAAACAAAATGCGTGTTTCAGCAATTCTCTTGGTTGTTTCTTAGTAAGCCTATATTCCTGGTGCCACATGCGGTTAGATTAAGAATTCACACATATACCCTCTGTCACCTGATGCCAGCAGTTCCAGGGAAGAGTAATTCTCTAGAATTGATTTGATCCACAGTGCAGATCGGGAATGGATAACCTTATCTGGACAACAGAAATTCTGTGGTGAGATCCCTCTTATCCTAACTGTTCACCACTAGGCATAATTTCAAGCTCAACATTGCCGCCTGCTCTTGATTCTGCACTAACTGTGCAGCCTCATCAAACACTTGGTTCCCAATGACCTTAGGTCTCGGCTCCATAACATGAAGCAAACCGAATTGCGAACGGCAAACAGGCTTCTCGCTGTTGTATCCTGATGTCTTGCCCTCAGTTCTACCCTGACAACCTTTGACAGTTCATTTATTTGTATGGTGTATGTCTGCTTTAACATTGTGCTGTTTCAAATGTTTCAGATATTCAAAGGCACATGAACGCAGATGAAATTTATCTAAATAATTAATATATTAAAAGTTATTTTTAAACATTAAGAATTTCAAAAAATGAATGTAAAGGCATATTAGCTAACTATTAAAATAACTTGAAAATATTAAAAAAGTTAAAAGTAATGGATTTATTTTGGAAAACAATTAACTGCAATTAATTAATTAAAAATCTCCACATGCTGTGAAATATAGGACCAAGAATATATTTACTATTTCAGTGGTGATCAATGAACCCCAGTGAAGTGAACAGGGTGGTGGTAAATGCATCGACTATGGCTTCAGGGACTATGGCTTCTGAGGAGCCATATAGAAATGTATCTGATGTACAGCTCAGAGAGCAATTGAAAGCCCCTGGACTAAATGGCGTGTCCTGGATGAAGCAAGAGGTCAGGCCTCCATCTCTTTTCATATTTCTGTACTGCAGAGAACAGCAAGCAAATCCAGGACATACTGTGCATGCCCTACAGCTCGCTCCACATAACCATTTGTTGGCCATCAGAAGGATTCAGCTCAATATCATCAGCTGAGCTATTTTCATATCTAGTTTTATTAATTTCAAAATTGGTTATATGTGGCCATACCCTTGAATCATTTCTGCATTTCTCTACTCTGTCAGCTCAGGCCTAGTTTCAATGCCACTTCCTTCTGCAAAGAAAATCCATTGCATGATTTTCCCATAACTCATGTATAATAGGTTAATTTGCTCACAAAGACCACCTGTTCTTACATCCCATCTAAAGACAATTGCCCATTAGACTCCATTGAATTGAATGCTTTATTGAACAAGTCACAGTGAAATTCTTTGCTTGCATACCGTGCAAAGGTATGCAAATAAAGGGCGCTTAAAAAATACCAACCCAATTTTGAATTACCTGATCAGATCATGCAAGCATAACATAATGAAAATATTCAACTCATTCATCAACCTGAAAGCTATGTTTGGTTCATTGCAGTGCTCTCCAGCTACTGTTAGAGTATATTGTTTTAATTCATTCTCAGGATCTGGGCATCACTGGCAAGCCCAGCATTTATTGCTCAATCCTAATGGCCCTTGAGGTGTGGGTGAAACACCTTTGTGAATCACTGTAGTAGTTCCAATGAAGTGTAGTAAGTGTAAGTGTAGAATTTTAGGATCTAGACCTAGTGACAATAAAAAAGGGACAATTTATTTCCAAGTCCGGATGGCGTGTGAACCTCATAGCATTGGCATCCACTTACTGCTTTTGTCATTCTTGATGGTAGAGATTGTGGATTTGGGAGGTGCTGTCAGAGCTGCCTGGGAAAGCACCTGCAGCACATTTTGCAGATGAGGTAACACCGTATACAGTAGCTGTTATGCCAGTGGTGAAGGAAATGAATATTTATAATACCAATCAAGCAGGCTAATTTGTCATAGAACCATAGAGTCATAGTCGATATCCCTAATCAATCCCTCTCTTCCAAATGTGTATATATCTCACCCCTCAGAATATTCTCCAGTAACTTTCTTACCATATTTGTCAGGTTTAGTGGTCTAAGTTCCAAGGTTTTTCTTTGCAACCCTTCTAAAAGAGAGGCATAACATTAGCCACCCTCCAGTCTTCTGGCGTCTTGCGATGATTCATATATCTCAGTCAGGCCTACCACAATTTATTCTCTGGCTTCTTACAGTGTCCTTGGATATATCAGATTAAGTCTGGGAAATTTAGCTACCTTCACATTTCTTAGGCATCCAGCCTCACATTTCTTAGGCATCCAGACTGCCTTCAAGACATTGCCATTAACTTTTCAAATGTCCCTAGTCTTCATCTGAATCTCTGTTCCCCTGCACCAACTCCTCAGCCATGCATTCATCTGTCATATCTTCATATACCTACCCACACTACCACATGGCACCAGGAGTAATCTGGAGTGTACCACCCAGGAGGTCCTACTTTTTAACCTTTTGTACAACTCCCTATAATCACTCTGCAGGACCTCATCTCTTTTCTTATGCATGTAATTTATGTCAACGCGCACAACTGTCCTAAATGAATTTGAGCTTTTTGATAATCTCTTAGGTTGCATTCATCCACCAAGTGGAGGCAATTCCGCACATGGTGGAATTGATGTTCCTTGCACTAGTAGAAAAATATTAAGGTGTGTGGTATTGACATGTGCAGTCCAATGGAGTTTCCGGTCGAACATGATCTCCCTAGATAAGAGTAGTGGAGTACAATACAATGATAGTGCCATTGAATATCAAGATTTTCTCTTGTTAGATATGGTCATTTTTCTGGCATCCCTGTGGCATGAATGTCACATACCCCTTATCAGCCATCCCTGAATATTTTTTGAGTCTTGTTGCATGTAGGCTTGAATTGTTTCTTTTTTTTGAGTTACGAATGGAATTGAACATTGTACAAACATCAGTGAATATCATTGAACATCCCCATTTCTGGCTTTATGATGGAAGGCAGGTTATTGATGATGCAACAGAAGATGGTTGAATCACCTCACCTCTGGAATTCAGTTCTTTGGTCCATGTGTGGATTTGGCAAATTCTAACTCTGATTGGGGTCGTCATGTATGACGACAAGGATTATACTTCATCGCATAAAAATCATGGTAGTTATTGAAGAAGGCAATGAAACGTTTTTAAAGGTGGATACAAGTATCCTGCATGTCACATTGACAGGGCAAACTCTATAATTATGGTCCCATGCTGGCTGATGTTTTGGACGATGGAAGCTTAGCTGTGAGAAGTCAGAATTGTATAAGTATACTATCAACGTCTATCATTGCATGCAGTTGGCTACTGATCTCAGTAAGAGTCAAATCAATTAACACAAGTCCATTCAGTTCCATGCAGTTTTTAATTATTCTGGTGCACCTCTACCTCCAGCTTTCGATGATGAGCTAATCTTTCATTACAAACCTCTTATTCCTGTAGAAGAGATAAATAAGAGTTAGTGAATATTGTACTTTTTCTTTGGGTAATATTACCATCGTGCTTGAAAATTGACAAAGCTATGAAATGGGAATGAGCTTTGCATTAATGGTAAATATGTGAACATGAAGTGGGTCAGAAAGTGTTAGGTGTGAATCCTGGTCAATAGAGATTGATGGCAGAAGTGTCATGAGCGTGCTCTGCTTAAAACTGCATGAAGGCTGATGATGCAGGTTGTATGATATGCCTTTGAAGATTGCGTTTGCTGTTCTCGAACATGCTCATGGAGGCGCTGGCCATTTTGTGGTGTCACTGGAGGTTGACCTAGATTCTCCAACCAATACTTCACAGAGATTGTCAGGATGTCATCCTTGCTGCCCTTCTCCATTTTACCACCAAGGCGTTGCCCTAAAGATGTGAAGCTCACTGGCTCCCAAGCCACTCTTTGTGTGCTAGTCACCGAAGTGAATCTGCAATCACACTTTATAATTGCTCCACTCTTTTAAATCTCTACTCCGACAGCAGCATTTCCTACTTTAACTTTAATGCGTTCCCTTTATCATGTATCTGTACACTGTGGACGGCTTGATTGTAATCGTGTATTGTCTTTCCGCTGACTGGTTAGCACACAACAAACGCTTTGCACTGACAATAAACTAAACTGAAATTCAAACTCAGACAGTCCATTCTTCACCATTTTCAGTTCAGCTTGTGCTCTAGAACCTTTGCTGCACCCACTGCTACTGAGGTGTCCTGCCCTGAAGAGGCATAATCTTCCTGTAATATTTTGTGTTCAAGCTCCTTATATTTTGGACCTCTGCTGATGCACAGAGCTAATGAATAGCTTTGTTGGCACTGGATACGTAAAGCAATTAGGCAAATGAGAAGTGAACATGAAGTTGGCAAGTTGCCTTAATCAGAAGCATTCTCTGTGAGTTAATCACACATCCCAATCGTGGTAAACATTTTTTGGCTGCTCTGAAACTTGGCCTCCTAATATCTCCTGTTGTAGTGTGGTGTCAATCTTCTCTTGGTAATGCTCTGGGAAATGCCTTGGGACTTCAAAAACCCAAATTGTTGCTATTATTCACAAATTATGGAAATCATTTTATAATGCTTGAAAAAAACAAAAACACACACCACCCTAACCAAGTTCCCATCAGGAAGAAGGTTCACGAACCAATTCTTCCCATCAACCATCAGGCTCTAGAATCACACTGCACCATTCTAAGCACAACTCTACCTCAGCCCCGAACTACTATGCATTTTGTACTGCTAAGGTTACATTATGTACTTTGGCCTACTTTGATATGGTCTGGTTTACCCAGTATAATCGATAATTTATTGTATATTTATTTGTTGCACTATTGTGTTAATGTGCCTATACATCTGTAGCAAGTAAGATTTCATTGCTCTGGTCCAGGTGCATATGACAATTAAATACTTTTCTTTCTTGAAATACATATAGATCACAAATCCATCACTCCAGTTCTCCATCACAACTCTATTCAGATTTAGGAGCAGTGTTGATTCAGCAGATAGATCACAGGATAGCTCAAAAGTACAAACAAGAACACTCAGATTTTTTCACCAAATAAAATTATACTGTAATTTCATTGCACTAATATGGTGAAATCAGTGAGAATTATTTCGATCCCATATCTGAGTCACTTCAATACAGTGAATATTATTGTATAGTTGTCAGTATGATGGCTGATTTGAAAATTAAATCCATTAGGTCACCCATTCCTTCTCTCCCGAGATGCTGCCTGACCTGTTGAGTTACTCCAGCATTTTGTGAATAAATCGATTTGTACCAGCATCTGCAGTTATTTTCTTATACTGAAAATTAAATCAATCTGTTTCTCAAATAATTATCAAAGGCCATCATATTTCATTAATATTTAACCTGAATCAGCTGAACTGATAACTGGGAAGTGTCATTTACAGGGCTGTGTGCACCCGTTCGTTCTATTCTCTTTCATTAAGGAGGACTTTGGTAAAGAGCATTACTTTCAGGTGTAGCAAGTTAATCTGATGGCATCTATGTATATACTAAGACACGTAAGTATGAACAGAACATCTTGAGATCCAAACAATCCAGAAAAGACATTTTTACACTCCAATTGTTGTGCATTTGTACTTATGTATGATTGTGCTATGTACAGTATGATTCCACTGTAATTCCACTGTATCTGGGTACTTGGGCAATAAAATGCTCTTGACTATTAACGATTGACTATTTAAAAAATGCTCCATTTCCATTTAATGTTTCCCAGTATCTATAAAGAAAATCTCTCTCTGACTCCATTCTTTAATATTTTCCTTTCTTTTCCAGCCTGAAGGAATGACAGAAACAGATTTAGTAATCACTTTCAAAAGAAAATGGAATAAGTATTTGCAAAGTAGGATTCCCAGGGCTGTGTGGAAAGAGTTATGAAGTATGGCCATTTGACCTTTCCAAAGAGGCATACAGCCGTGATGGGCCAAATGGTTGTCTATCATGAAATGGTCAATGTTCCCTTTCCTCATGATTGGACTAATAAATTAGGTCCCTGTTCCAAAAATAAGGCATTTTCTTCATATTAATATATAGTATTTAGTTTTAGTCCCAGGTTTGAAGAACAGGAACATTAGGGCATTCCATAAATACAATTCACTAATTTTATTTTTACACATCTGGTAGAGCTAATAGGACTTGATGTTTCAATCCCTGTGGTAAGTCAATAGACAATAGGTGCAGGAGTAGGCCATTCGGCCCTTCGAGCCAGCACCATCATTCAATGTGATCATGGCTGATCATTCTCAATCAGTACCCCATTCCTGCCTTCTCCCCATACCCCCTGACTCCACTATCTTTAAGAGCTCTATCTAGCTCTCTCTTGAATGCATTCAGAGAATTGGCCTCCACTGCACTCTTGATGTTGGCAATGGGATTGGAGTGGTGAAAGGGAGGTTAGTCACGTCATCGGGGTCATCAGGTGGGCACCCTCATTCTTTGACATTTCATTGATAAGCCCACAACATCTCCAGAGGGCTCAATGGTGATACATGGCGTCCTAGGTACAACCCCCTCAGTTCCATACCCTCCAGTCTTCATCTTGCAGCCCAGTTGTTGTCCCTCCTCTTAATCCAAAGCCAATTGCTGCTTTTTCTGCTGCATTTGACAAGGACTTGATTGCTTGTTGGAGGGAGCAACCCCTCACCCCCATTTTCTTCAATAGACTGGTCGTAGATGTAGCAACGAATCCCCTGCATCCCACTTCTACAGGGAAAATCTTGGTCTTCCAGCCATTCTGGGCACCTTCAGTTGTCAGTTTAGAGTACTTGGTCTTTTTCCTCTCATAAGCTTCTTCAACACCATCTTCCCATGGTACTGTCAATTCCACAACGTATGCCAGCTTGGCTGTTGTGGACCACAGGACCAGTCTGGCCGGAGTGTTATAGCCACAATGTTTGGGGGAAACACAAGCTTTCTTTCCAAGTCCACGTCCATTTTCCAATCCTGAGAAGGCTGCAGAATGCTTGCATCCTTTGATGTTATCAGATGCTCTGGAGGTTGGACTGCTGGTACAAATGGTGTGAAGTGGACATTTCTTGCCGATGTTTCTGGGGAAGCATTTGTGGTAGTCGCCCCGGTTCCAGGATTGATGCCAGTTGGCTGAGAACTTGATTATGCCGCCAAGTATAACGCCCTTGGGCGAGGCTCATAGTGCATCCTGTTAAAATCTGCCTTAGTGATGCAGGTGCTTGGCAAAGGGAGCAAGCGGGGTCTTCGCCAAACCATTGCTTCAGGTTCTGGGGTGAGGGTAGGAGGTCATAAGTTGCTCTGATGACAAAACTTAGCCGAGATCCCTCCATTTGCCAGATGTCACGCCAGCTGAGTTTCCTCTTTTCCAGGCTCTCCCAGTTAGTCCATTGGCCCTGCTTGGCCATTGAGACGGCTTTGGCATGTCGCTCTGCCTCCTCCTGTCTTCTCACCTCCTCCACAACAAGCTGTCTCTTCTGCACTGATGTTGCCTTGTGCCATTGAGGAGCTTTTGGGACGAGCCCAAGACCGGCTCTCCCATGTTGGACTTGACCAACCGCATGCCTGAAATGAAGAGCAGACTTAGCACTCTGAATGGCTTCAGATGGGGTCCACTTCCTCTCCGTTGTCACACGGCCGCAGTTCGAATAAAAGTATTTTCAGATTCAGTGAGGGTCATGACCAACCTTGCTTTAGTGCATTTGAATTCCTCCACAAGTCCTGCAATGGGTAATTCCAATTTGCCATTCCCATACAGTCCAACAGAACTTAAGCATTGTGGAAGTCCAGGCCACTATTTCACATGTGTACTGATCATTCTTTCCAGCTTTTCCGCTTTGTTGACGGGGATTTCATACACAGTTAAAGGCCACATAAGTCTTGGTAGTATGCCAAACTGGAGCAGCTTAAGTTTTCCTGGCAGCAGTCTTGTTGATGCGAGCAATGTGCGTGATGGTGTCCTTTTTAAGTTGTTCAAACTGCTCGGTGTCCTTGAGCTTTGCATCATACCATCGGCCCAAGCTCTTCACTGGCATTTCTGAAACAGTTGGAATCTTTGATCCTTGACGCGACCTTTGACAATGGAGATGCTTCTGCACTTGCTGGGTTTGATCTTCATCCTTGCCCATGTGATGTTTTGATGAAGCTTTTCCAGAAGTCTCTTGGTGCAGGGAACAGCTGTCATCAGTGTTGTTATATCGTCCATATAGGCTCGTATAGGTGGTAACCGCTGACCACACTGTAGCCGTTTTCCTCCCACAACCCATTTTGAGGCTCTGATAATGAGCTCCATTGCCACTGTGAAGGTCAATGGAGAGATGGTGCACCCCGCCATGATGCCTACTTCCAGTGGTTGCCAAGCTGTGGTGAAGTCTGATATTGTGAGATAAAATTGCAGATCCTGGAAGTAGTGTTTTACCAGATTTGTTATCGTTGCAGCACCTGAAAGAATTCAAAAGCGGTCTACAGTAGGGAATGAGGAACTGATCCATAGACGTTGGCCAGGTCGAGGAACAAGACATGCAGATCCTTTCCTTTTTCCCTAGCAGTCTGGATTTGATGCCATATGATGCTGGTATGTTCAAGGCATCCTGAGAAGCCTGCTATGCCAGCCTTTTGGATTGACGTATTAATGAAATGGTTTTGTTTCAGATACTTTGTAAGTCTTTGTGCCAACAAACTGAAAAAGATCTTGCTTTCTATGTTAAGAAGGTTTATTTGGCGAAACTGTTCAATGGTGGACAAATTCTTTTTTTTGGGGGATCTGCACTCCCCTCACTCTTCGCCAGGTCTTGGGGATAACTTGCTTTTCCCTCGCAACCCTCATGTTCCTCCAGAGGAATCTCAGAACATCTGGGGCATTCTTGTAGACACAATACAGAACACCGTTAGGGCCTGGTGCAGATGGCGTTCTTGCATTCTTCACCTCACTCAGCTTGGGAGGGCTGGTGTCAAATTGATGTTGTGGAAGTGAGATTGGTGGGATGTCAGCGGGGACAGGTATCGGTTCATCCTTTAGCTCATCAGTGTGGATGGTTCTGATGTGTCCTTCAACCTCCTTTTTTGACGCTTTCAGGGATCCATTTTTCTCTTTTGTGAAAATGCCTTTCACAAACTTTGTAGAAATCTGTTCTTGCTTTTTCCTTCTTTTTGCATCGTTTCCTTAAATTCTCTGCTCTGCGCAGCTTCGAGAGCCTCTGTTTTAAGTTCTCTTGAAGGAGGTTGATGCTCTCTCTTTCTTCTGCTGTTGCTTTTTTCCACAACTTCCTCGGGCCTCTTCTTTCTTTAACAAGTTGTTGGATTTCCTGGAGACAATGGGACTTGGGAGGAGGTGGCCTATCTTTCCTGCTAAATAGTTCCTTCCTTCCAAATTTCTCCTTTCCGTAGCTTTAGACTAGATTGCCCATCTTCTCCAACTTCTTTTCTGCTGATCCCTTGATTCCACTTAAAATTAGGCTCACATCTGCATTGATGATTTCCCACTCCTTGCTGTTTGATTTTGGCCATTTCATCAACGGCTCACGTCTTTGCATGTTCTCCACTTTACGATGTGTCTTGGACTGTTGCCTGAAACTTTTTCCACATCCCGTAGGGTGCTGATACTCTGTGGACTGTGGGTTTCTTCCTGCCACTGAGTTTCATCCGGCTGATTTGACCTTCCTCTTGACTGAACCTGGTCAATGCAGAGCCCTGGGTTGGAGATTTTCAAGCATTTCTTCCATCCCTGATGAATTTTAAGACCACGAGTTGATGTTCCTTTAGTCCAGCCACACCTACACGTCTGAAGAACGTGTCCACCTGCTGGTTTTTCATGAGTATTGCCATGTACATGATTCAATGTCCTGTCCATTCCAAGGTTCGTTACCAGGAGGTCAGTCAGAGAGTCACCTTGCGCCCCCGCTCTCGAAGACTCTGGGGGTATTCTTCTCTTTGAACCTTTGGTAGCTAAGTGAGGGTTGCTCTTGTGCCCTACCAAGGTGACGGAGCCTGCTGTTATGGGTAGCTTTCCTCCTGTCAGCTGTCTCTCTAGGCTGTCACACGGTCTTTCCCTTGTCGCCAGCTGCACTTTCACAGCAGTCACTGGTTTTCTTCCTGAAGATCAGTAGAACTAATAGGACTTGATGTTTCAATCCCTGTGGTAAGTCAGCACTCTTGATGTTGGCAATGGGATTGGAGTGGTGAAAGGGAGGGTAGGTACGTCATCGGGGTCATCAGGTGGGCATACATGCTGAAACAGAATACTAATGTCCAGAGCAATAAGATGCAAATGGAAGTACTGCAGGGATCTCTATCCATGTCCTTCAATTTATTTTTTTTGGTCTCTTTTTAATTAATTTTTCATGAGGTGTTCATGTATTTATTCAGTTCATACATTGAGTTATATAATCAAACAAATGTATTTTCTAAAAGATTCAAGTAACTTGAATCATGGTGTGGCACGGTGGTGCAGCGGTAGAGTTGCTGCCTTACAGCGAATTCAGCGCCGGAGACCCGGGTTCGATCCCGACAGCGGGTGCTGTCTGTACGGAGTTTGTACGTTCTCCCCGTGCCTGCGTGGGGTTTTTCCGAGATCTTTGGTTTCCTCCCACACTCCAGACATACAGGTTTGTAGGTTAATTGGCTTGGTAAATGTAAAAATTGTTCCTGGTGGGTGTAGGATAGTGTTAGTGTGCAGGGATCGCTGGTCGGCGTGGACGCGGTGGGCCGAAGGGGCCTGTTTCTGCGCTGTATCTCTAAACTAAACTAAACTTCTATGAAAAGCAGAGTAAATGGGGTGGATTAAGTTTTGATTTTTACGCAACCTGACCCATCAATATTTTGGGAGTTAAAATTATCTCATCATTTGTTTCATGTCCATTAACAGGTTTTCTATCCATTCTGGTACATTCCCTTTTGTATCGTAGCACAGAATTGGCTAAAAAACACACACACACACACACACACACACACACACACACACACGAGATATCATTGAACAAATTCTGTAAATCCATGTGGATGCCTACTGCACTTTTCTTTTATCTATAGAGCTGACCACATCTTTAAAACTTTAGTTCATTTGTCAAACATTAATGCTTTTTATCAATCCATACTGTCTGCCCTTGATTAACACAAACAGTTCAACACAATGACTAGTCTGATCTTAAATTATTAATTCATAAAGTCTAAGGGAGTGATTTTTCAGAAGCTCAAGAAGATCGTGTTGACTTTAAAGCTTCTAGAATACCTAGTTAGCCCTGACATAAGTGATTTGAGTAATAATTTATCATGGTGTCTTGGACACAAGGGAGGATGAGGCAGTGGTGTGTGTGGTAGGACAATGTGAAAGGAGAGGAGAAGAAGGAAAAGGGAGAGAAGGATTCATAATCGGTTACCTAGGTTCAATTCTCCTATACCCACACACATTTATTTAATTCAGAAGGTCTAAGCTGAAGTAGGCAGCATACTTCAGCCATGGAGCCATGCAAGGATTGCATGCCTGTGTCTGTTAGGTTCATGGTGCATTAAGGTTCACGGGTTTGGGCTTGTTTCAAGCTGCAGTTGGAAATACCTGGAATATGTTCCAGTTGTCAAGACTATTGTAATAGGGAAATTGCAAATGCTTTCTACCTAATGAGTGTAGGGTGGTGTAGCGGTAGAGTTGCTACCTTACAGCGCTTGCAGTGCCAGAGACTGGGTTCGAACCAGACTACGGCTACTGTCTGTACGAAGTTTGTACGTTCTCCCCGTGACCATGTGGGTTTCCCCCGAGGACTTCAGTTTCCTCCCACACTCCAAAGACGTACAGGTTTGTAGGTTAATTGTCTTGGTATAAATGTAAATTGTTCCTAGTGTGCGTAGGATACTGTTAATGTGCGGGGTCACTGATCGGTGCAGACTCGGTGGGCCAAAGTGCCTGTTTCCACACTGTATCTCTAAACTAAAAAATCTAAACTAAACTAATGAGAGCTGTATATATCTCAAGAGGAGCGTGAGTAGAAAAATTATCTGACTTATCAAGGATAGTGAGTTGCCCCAGTGTGCAAAAGTGCCATTAACTACATGTACATAGATCAATTGAAATAAGTGCTGCATTGAAATAGTAATCACTCCTTGAATTTCCAATTGCCATGCTGCCATAACACATTACAACATGCTGGTCAATATTTACAAGCAGCAGGAGGCTTGGTGCATTCACTTTGGAGTAGAATGTTGTGCCTTCAATACCTGAGCCTCCACAGCAAGTCATAGGATGCTTACTGCTCAACAGGGAGCTGGACACATGGCTCCTGACTTCGGTGGACAAAGTTGCAACATGCCGACAATGAAAGTCATGTGGCCACATGGAATATAATGAAGAAGGCCATACATGCAAAATGGCGGCGCTGCCCAGCAGCTGCGGCTTACCTGCAGCCCGTTTGTCTTTTGTGTTTTTTGTTGTTTTTATCTTAATTGTAGTGTTTAGATGTGATGTAGTGTTTTTTGTGGTTGTGTACTATGTGTGTGGGGGGGGAGACTGTAAAATTGTCTCTTCCGAACGGTGATGCGACCTTTTTTTCTGGGTCGTGTCTCCGTTCCCGCTGCGGCCAAACACCTGGAGCTGGCGGCCTCCACCTGGGACCACCTGGGCTCTGGTTCGCAGAGCCCGCGGACCGAACTTACCACCTGCGGAGCTGGCTGCCTTCGGAGGCTGTGGTGGCGCTGCGAGAGCGGCTGCGACTCGCCTTCGGAGGCTCCGAAGGCTTCTTTGGCTGTGGGCCGCATGGATATCGGAAGCTCGCAGGCCCCTGGGTGGGGGCCGATGTCGGGAGCTCCGGCAGCGGCAGCGTCTTCGCCTGCCCCAAATCGCGGGGCTTGGGTCGGCTCACTGCGGACCTTTCACCATCCGGCGCAGCCTTAAATAGGCCGTGGGATTTTTCTCTGCCAGGCGGGGGCTTCAATGTCGGGAGCCACGACTGCCCTGACGTGCAGCGGCATCGTCTTTGCCCGCCCCGTGTCGCGGGGCTTGGGTCGGCCCGCTGCGGACCTTTCACCATCCGGCACAGCCTGGAACGTGGCAACTTCAACAGACTGACCATGGGAGAAGACAACAGGGGAAGAGAAAAGACATTCTGGCCTTCCATCACAGTGAGGAGGTGACTGGAGGAGACTCACTGTGATGGATGTTTCTTTTTTGTTTTGTGTTGGTTTGTGATTGTCTGTGTTATTGCTTATTTTTATTGCTCTTATTGTTGGACTGTGGGTAATGGAATCTCGTCCAAAATACATTTTTGGATGACAATAAAGGCTATTCTGATTCTGATGTCCACAAAAAAATCACCCAATTGTTCTTCACTGAATACACCCTGTTGTTCTCAACCCTGTAGTGAGAACACACAGGGACCCATTGTGGTCTGCTGAATGCTGGGCTATTATAATTTAGTTGTCCAAGCCACATTCGTGCGCACACACGGCTTTAGGCCGGCGTATAATTGTGGTAAAAGAGTGTCCAAATAGCAAAGAGGCTTGTAAACATCTTGAAGATATTCTGGTAATTACTACTTATTGGAATGTTTTCTCAGCTGATGATTCACTCTTGTTATTTGCTCTTTGATCTATGGAAATGGCGATCTTCCTTGTTCATTTTTGCTCAGAATTAATCCAGCCCTCTTCCTGACCTCTCAACAATACTCCATCTTTCCAGCTGTCATGGTAAATAGTTCATTAGCTCAAATGTATTGACCTTAAAACTTTAAGCTTCAACCTAGTTTCTTTTTCCTTTTTGAGCAAAAAATTTGAATTAAATTGTTAATAGAATTATGAACTAACCTTAAAAACACTTCTACGTATTCTCATATTTGTACAATGTCCCATCTTAAATCATTCATTGCATGTTCATTTAAGTTGGTCAACTATTTAAACCTCGACCATAAAGACAAATGCACACCTTTGAATTCATATCCATCTATTACTAAGTTCCAATCATCATTGACAAAGTTTTTTTCAGAATAAGACCATGCTATACAAAAACAAATAGGGGACCAGTCTCGTAGACATATGCATCCTCTTTTGAAAAATTAGAGAGGGAGCCATCATTTGCCCTTGTTTTAAGCTATCACATTTTCATTATAGCTTCACAATTGTTGGAATTACATTACAAATAAAGAGCAAAATTCAAGTCACTTAACAATGTAATTTTCAGAAATGTATTATCTATTTACTGTTAAATTAAACTGGAATTCATACAACAGGTGGCCTGCAGATCATCTAAAATGAAAAGTTGGGCCATATTTTAATAATTCAGATAAACCTCTGGTACCCATTGTCTCCAGAATTAACTCAACCAATATAGTTATTTGAAGTCTAAGATGCTGCCACCAGCCTTCAATTAAATCTTTGGAGCAAAGTGGTTGCATGGAAATGCATAAAAATGCACACAACAAAGCAAACAAAGCAAATAAACCTCATTATCTTGAACATATATAGTGTATATTCTGTTTCTATTTTTCACTCATTATGGAGGAAGCTGAAATATCCGCTGAACTTTCTTTGTAGTGACCCATCTGGTTTTACTATAATTTCTGTTTTGATAGTTTTTATGCAATTCGGTATCTTGAGAATGCAGTTACTTGTACTGATCAAATGGATTTTTGCAATAATCCAGTAGCTTCATGGGCACCCTTACTAATGGCAGCTTTATAAATTACATATAATTAATCTATTGTTTAACTTCAAGATACTTTGGTATGCTTTGAATTTTATTCCTCTGTGTAACTAGCTCGTCTTTGGACTAATAATACAGAAACACAATTACTATGTTACCATTCCCTGATCTGGCATGGGATGATGTACACTTCGCAATGTCCACACCACGGCCTGATATTGCCTGTGCATTAATTGCATGCCAAATTGCGAGCAAAGCATTGGCCATAGTCTTCAGACAATGGGCACTGTCCAGCCAAGTTTTGCATTCCACTTCCCCAACAAATGTAAAGACTTCCTCAACCACATTCACTCATTGTGCGTATAGTGAATCAGAGGGTGCATTAGTCACCCATTTGTGATCTGTTCGTTCATTACAATAGGTGAAAGCAAGATATAAAGCCCATCTGGCTATGATTTGGGTTTTGTCTGTAATATCCTGGGCTTTTCCTTTCCTCTGCCTCTTTTCACTGCCTCTCCAAATATTCTGAGTGAATTATTGCAGTCTTCCTCTTAACTCATTTTTGTGACTTTTCCAAACTCGTGACAAACAAAAGCATATAAAGAAAGCAGATCTCATGCATGACCATATTTATTTCTTCGGTGCACTGCTTATCCAGTAGCCTTAATATATATCTCAGCTGTACAGATCAGACGTTCCAAGGCTGTACAGATCAGACGTTCCAAGACTATAATTGTTATAGTCCTCTGTGGAATATGAATATTTAGCTGTGGCACGGGAGAATGTCCAGCTTCCACAGAATCCTAATCCAACAAGGAATTAGGTTTAATCATGAAAACTCTCCACCAGAGAAATAAATAGGTAACATATCACTGTTGCACTTCTACAGTTATCTATAATTATTTCACAAAATTTCAGATAAAACACAGGATTTTTTTTAATTAACTGGAGAAGTTAAAATACAATGTCTGGCCTTTCCTCAACTCTTATTTCCAATCAAATCAAAATTTGTAAAATGTGAGCTACTACAGTATAGTGAGACAGAAAAGTAGCTCTTCATGTATAAACACAAAATAACTAACGAGCGCCGTTTGATTTTTTAACTGTTTGCTTACCAATTAGCTACCAGACCGAGGTGCTTTATAAAAGCTTGCAGCCACAAAGACTCCCTGCAAAGGGCTTTGACAGGCTCTGCATTGAATTGATGATGGATGCTGCCTTCAACAGAGAATCTGATATCCTTTGCATCTCTGAGAGGAGGTGAGGTATAAAACCTGAGTACACAGCTGTTCTGATTGTCCAAATGAATGGACAAAAATTGTGCTCTTAATGGTGATGGCCATATCTTGGTAATGAATAAAAGGCCTGGACACAATTTATGTGGAACTGTAATGGGATTGAATCAGTCTCCATTCAAGGTGCCTTGTACAAATCACTAGCTCCTTCTATTCCAGGTCTCCAGGGATAGGGACATTCAAATGCTTGAGCATTGCCATGATTCCATATTTTTAACATATAAGAAGAGGTGGGATTCTGAAATAAGAATTAGAGAATGAAACAATTTCCATTTCTAATGGCTATGGAACAAATAATGCTATAATTCCCTGAAACCCATGATGGCATGGACTGCAAAAATCAGCTAAGCAACTAAAAGCGTAACCCCAGTGTAATACATGTCCAAGAAAATATTGATGCAACTTAAGTAATGATATAACTCACTCCATTATGTTCTAGATTTTAAGAATTAACATTGATGCTTGCCATTAATATGATATTTCAATGTCTCAAATTTGCAGCAATTTCAGATGTTATGTTGGATTTAGTAACCTTAAGCCTTTTGAGAAAAGAGTGTCTGTAATTCATATAATTTGCTATTAGCAAAATAAAACATTCCGATTATGAGCAAATGAGAGAGAGGAAATGTAGCTCAGGAAAGACAACAACTGAATATGGTGCTTTGTGAATTCTGTACACTGTCCATGTTTGTTGTAAGTTTAGATTTTGTAAACTCATTGAAAGCTTGGTAAATCAAGGTCTCCTATGAACGTTTTTGTTCACTCCTCTTAAATTCTATAATGAAATATGTCACTTAGCAGCTCAGCTGTGAAATGGACCAAACTATTCCACTCCTTGACAAGGTTGTCATTTGTTCTCATGAAAATGTTTCATCAGTGTCCTACACAATCATAGCCCGAAATAATTAATTTCAACACCATCGCAGGCCCTCTTTAGATTAGAGTCAATTGTAGTAACTGATTGTTCTGCAGCTCAGTGCACAAAATCTTGTGTGCAGTCTTTTGTTCGTCTGTAGTAATGGCTAGTGAACAATGGTCAATGGATTATTCTGCTGACTACCGATAGTTATGACCCTTTGTTTGGATGCTCCCGCTGCATGTACACCATATTAAATTGATTATTTTGTGAATTACTTTGACTGGCATTTGATTTCATGATTTTGAGCAATTTGTTCTTGTGCATTTAATTATCTTCCTATTACTAAGCGTATATACATTTTTTTTAAACTTGTCCATTGTAAGGTAGAGCATAGAAAGATATTTCTACCACCACAAATTCCCGAGGGGCTGTATTTCCAAATAATTGTTTCATCAGTTTTGATTTTGGTGAGGCACAGGCACTGGAGTCTGTCAGCACTGCAAACTTTCCACAAGCACATTGAGTGAACACATGGACCTGGAAGAGGTTCTGTGAAGATCTTGGACTTTCTCCACAGGAGAAAGATTTCCACCCCCTCAATGTGTAGCTTGTTGCAGATCATGAGAAGAACTTCTTCATCAGGAAGGCAGCACACTTGCATCTTTTATTTTGAGGAAGAACCAGCAGCCAAATAGTTTGAAGATAGACACAAAAAGGTGGAGTAACTCAGCGGGACAGGCAGCATCTCTGGAGAGAAGGAATGGGTGACGTTTTGGGTCGAGACCCTTCCTCAGATTGGATCAGGATAAGGGAAACGAGAGATACAGACGATGATGTAGCGAGATAAAGAACAGTGAATGAAAGATATGCAAAAAAGTAACGATGATAAAGGAGACAGGCCATTGTAAGCCGTTTGTTGGGTGAAAACGAGAAGCTGGTGCGACTTGGGTGGGGGAGGGATAGAGAGAGAGAGAGGGAATGCCGGGGTTACTTGAAGTTAGAGAAATCAATATTCATACCACTGGGCTGTAATGTGCCCAAGCAAAATATGAGATGCTGTTCCTCCAATTTGCATTTAGCCTCACTCTGACAATGGAGGAGACCTAGGACAGAAAGGTCTGTGTGTGAATGGGAAGGAGAATTAAAGTGTTTAGCAACCGGGAGATCAGGTAGGTTCAGGCGGACTGAGTGAAGGCGTTCAGCAAAATGATCGCCCAGTCTACGTTTGGTCTCGCCGATGTATAAGAGTCCACATCTTGAACAACAGGCACAGTAGATGAGGTTGGAGGAAGTGCAAGTAAACCTCTGCCTAACCTGAAAGGACTGTCGGGGTCCCTGGACAGTCGAGGGAGGAGGTATAGCGACAGGTGTTGCATCTTCTGTGGTTGGGGAAGGTACCATGGGAGGGGGTGGTTTGGGTGGGTAGGGATGAGTTAACCAGGGAGTTGTAGAGGGAACTGTCTTTGCGGAAGGCGGAAAGGGGTGGAGATGGGAAGATGTGACTAATGTTGGGGTCCCGTTGGAGGTGGCGAAAATTTCAAATAGTTTCACTGGACAGCACTGCCTGGAGGGGTGGGTTCTGGAGAACCAGACCTATTCTCTCTTCCAAGGTCCTTCACCTGAGTGTGCTCATCAACTACAACAGATGAATGCAGGTATAACAAAACCCATACATCTACCGACGATAGTCACAAAATACTGGAGTAACTCAGCAGGTCAGGCGGCATGTCTGGAGAAAATGGAGCGGTGACGTTTCGAGTCGGGATCCTTCTTCAGCCTGAAGAAAGGTGAGTTACTCCAGCATTTGGTAGCTATGTTTGGTATAAACCGGCATCTGCAGTTCATTTTTATTACATTTTTACCACACATGTACCGAGTTGATAGTGGTGACACAGTGGCGCATCTGGTAGAGCTGCCTCCTCACAGTGCTTGAGACATGAGTTTGATCCTGACCTCAGGTGCTATTTTTGTGGTTTTCACATTCTCCCTGTGACCACGTGGGACTTGTCTGGGTGCTCCAGTTTTCTCCCACATCCCAAAGACATAGTTTTGCAGGTTAATTGGCCACTGTAAAATTGTCCCCAGTGTGTAGGTAATGGATGTGAATGTGGGATAACATATAAATAGTGTGAAAGGGTGACTGGTGGTCAGCGTTGGCACAATGGGTCAAAGGACCTGCTTCCATGTTGTATCTTTCAATCAATCAAGCCATAGTTCTCCTCAGGTTAAGAGTTTGCTCTTTGCATCAGTGCAGATCCAGCAGAGGAAACATTGCCTCATTCCCCAGATGAATGGAGGAGGGGAGTGTTATCTGCAACAAGGGACTGCCTGGTGGAAAGGCGTTTCTCCCAAGGAGTCCACAGACTCATAGTACCAATGCAAGGCAAGTGACCTCTCCACATGCAAAACATTTTCACCAACAAAGCACATCAATAATGAAACAGGGGAGCCGAGTTGACACATAAAAAGGTATCTTTCCAAATGTTGCAACACTCTGTATTTCCCAATATGTAATACTTGCTTAAATAACTCGGGCCACTGCATAAGATTTTATGTGAGGATTTCCATTCCAGTGGTTTGACCAATGACATGAAAATCACCCTGACATACCTTGTGAGGATATAATATTTCTCTCCATTTTGCTATGATATGCAGGCATTTCCAAGCCTGGAGGAGACAAATGGAGCCATATCCTGCTTGGCTTTTTCTAACCATGTGCTTGGTGACGTGGCATACAGGATATCCCCCTTGGCAGAATCTAAATAACCGGGACCTATAAATCTTTCAGTGAAGGAGAAAGTTGTCTCCTTTTCTTAAGAATCTATGTTCTCAATGACAGCCATAAGTCAATGTTGCAGCTTTGTGGCTGCCATAGATAGTCTACCTTTAAGGGCTGGCACCTGTCTCTGAATACTGCACAGCAAAGTGTCGGAAGTGTTCTAAGTCCAGGTTGGTCATATACAAATCATGCACGTTACGTTTTACCATCTGTTTCTTGTATGAATGATTTATATACCTTACTTATGCTGTTTTGTGCAGGAATGTGGCTAATTTTGTGGGGGGTTTTGCATTGGGACCCAATGTGGCATTTGGTGATGCACAACAAAGTTCTATTGCTCCAAAAATAGATGCATTCCACTTGCTCGGATTCTGTTTCCTGACATGACCTCCAATCTGACACAATCTATGCTGATATCCAGTAACAAGGAAGTTCTCAAGTAGACTGAATTATATATCACACCACAAAAAATAAAGAGAATAAATTCAAGTTTATCTGACCAATGTTTTCGGTGCAATCAAGAAATTGGTACTTTTTTTCATTCTACTTGGTCCTGTTCAAAAATACAACCTTTTTGGACAAACTTAAGAAGTTTTCTAGAACAGATTATCGGAATACAACTTCCATACAACCCAGGATTTTTGTTATTGGGTGATGTTGAAGGAATAAGACCACAACTTAAAATGAATAAATATCAGAAAGAATTTATAAAAATTGCATTAGCAGTAGCCAAAAAACTATCGCAGTTACTTGGAAATCAGATTCCTATTTAAGTATGGACCTTTGGAATAATGAAATTTCTAACTGTATCCCACTTGAAAAAATTACTTATAATTTTAGGAACAAATATGATACTTTTTTAAATATCTGGCGTCCTTATCTACAAAAGATGGGCCTATATATATAGAAGAATTGTTCATATTCTCAATGGTTCTTTTGGGAGAGATGTACATATATATACAGTTTATTCTGTTTGGAATTCCATGGACCCCCAACACCCAGGCAATCTTTAATCTTTCTTTCTTTTCTTCTTTTTTCTTATTTGGGGTTAGTATAAGGGGGGGGGGGTGGTGGGAAGGGTGGGAGGGCTTGTTTTCTAAAAAGTTCTGTAAAAAATAAATTAAAAAAATAAATAAAAAAGTAGACTGATCAATCGGCTTCAATAATTATCACAGTAAAATAATTCAACAAATAAAAAAACATAGGAGAAACAGCACCTCATATTTTACTTGGGCACTTACATCCCAGCAGTATGAACATTGACATCTCTAACCAAGTAACCCTTGCTTTCCCTCTCTCTCCATCCCTCCCCCTTCCCAGTTCTCTGACCAGTCTGACTGTCTCCGTCTAAATTTTATCTTGGCTTGCTTTGTGTTACCTTCTCCCAGCTAACTGATCTATTCTACATTTTCCTTGATCTGCGTCCCATTTGTCCTGTTTACACACCTTACACTTCCTTATCTATGTATCTCCTTCTCCCCTGACATCAGTCTGAAGAAGGGTCTCGACCCGAAATGTAATACAATCCTTCTCTCCAGAGATGCTGCCTATCCCGTTGATTTACCCGTTGTGTTACTCCAGCATTTTGTGCCTATTTTAACATTTTAATTATTTTTCCGAAATTAAAATAATGGTTTGAACATGCAAGTAAAATATGAAGAATCATTAAAAACGATTTGTTTTGTTATTTTATAAACCATCCAGTTTTACAATCTGAGGGAGTTATACTCCATGGAGACAAAATTAGTTTTCAAGGCCAGATCTTTTTTGTCATCGGTAAAAAACATCAAAACGCTACTAAAAAACAGTTGCACTTCACTCAACCTGGCATGATATTATCCAGTCTTTTTAAGAATTAAAAATTGATTTTCACATCAAATCACTGATTCTATGTTGACTGCGTCCACAATTTATCCATTTTACGGACAATTGATTATTGACAGCAATTTATAGATTTCTGGGTTAAAGTGTGCCTGTACAAGACTGTCTGTCTGTCTCACACAGTAATGTCACCAGCCACTAAGATTTGTGCTGTCATTAAAAACAGGGATTACAGGCCACTAGATTCATGCAATGGCAGGCAAGTGGAAGACAAGTGATGAGAAGCACTCAAGTAAACAAAAGGGGGAATATAAGGTGTTGTACATATATGTGTAGAAGAGTATTTCTGGAAACCGTTTTGATGCAAGACTCGGGGGAAGTCTGCAGGTGAGCAGTTCAGTTTCTGCCTGAAGATTCTACAGACTATGCTCATTGGTATGTTTATGAATTTGCAGAAGTGCTAACTATCATCTAAAATAATCTCTTGAATCTTATTGAACTCTAAACACCACACTTGTATCTATTAGGGTGAGTATTTGAGGGGTGCTCTGGTTTCAACACAGCTTATTACATACTAATCTTACACTTTTTAGAAGTATCCAGTCAGTTAGCTGAAATGCAGACCCAGTGAGTTTGGCTTGCAATCTAAGGGTTCTTTTAAAAAATTCTACCTTATTGGGCACAGTTACTCAGACAGCTCCAGTTGTTTAATAAGTTCATAAGTTAAAGGAGCAGAATTAGACCATTCGGCTCATCAAGTCTACTCCGCCATTCTATCATGGCTAGTCTATCTTTCCCTCAACCCCATTCTCCTGCCTTCTCCCCATAATCGCTGACACCCATACTAATCAACAATCCACCTTAAAAATATCCATTGACTTGGCCTCCACAGCCTGTGTTGGTGTGGGACATGGAAAAACTGCCACACTGATACATGAGGGATTATTCTTTCGAGGCTGCAAAAGCTCAAGTGGTGAAGTAAGTCTTGTTCTGCATTTGGCTGGACTGTATCTTGAGGCTGATACGTGATATAGGATGGCAATAGCCCCATTCACAGCAGTGACAGCCTTCATCTTGATGAGCATAAAATTGAAAATTACTTAAGAGGGAAGCAACAACTTTAAAATGAGCCTTTAAATCACCAAAGTGAAACTTGCTGCTATGTATGAAGGTTTGAGCATTAAGGCTGTTAAACTGGATCCTCTGGGGAGATTACATCAAAACATCTCAACATCAACCAACTTTTCAAACCATAATTACAAAGCTTAAACATGGCAGTTTTCAGTTAAATTGCTGTTTCTTGCTGTCAGTTTTGTGAGAACTTCATGTTGACAATAAGACTCATTATACAGATTCCATTGGAATAAGAGCAAAGGAATTCATTCAAAAGTTAAACTACTTTCAATGTAAGCACAATCTAAATTATATCCCTAATATGCTAATAGTAAAAAAAAGCATTATTTTTAAATGCGTTACTTACGCAAGAGCTATAAACGTCCAAAAGCACTGAAAAGGGAAAGAATTAATGGATAAGCAAAATTATTTGAAAAGCTGCAACATAACCTTGTGGACTGGTACAACATTACTGTCAATGCTAAAGACCAGCTCTGATTCAATGCATAACAGAGTCATAGAATCGTGCAAAGATACAGCACAGAAATAGGCCCTTCAGCCCAAAGAATCCATGCTGACTCATCCTACATTGACCACAAATTGAGAGCAGCATCAGACACACCTAAAAATAAGGTGTCTTCCTGGAGAAGGTACATCGCAGAGCAAGAGCTGCTTGCAAATATAGAACTCGGCAACATCAGAATCAACAGATCAGAACAAAGTTAAAGGTGCTGGACAATTAATCAGACAGTGGAAAAAGGCACCTTGTAGAATATCTACAGCCTCAACAGTGGAATGTGAGTCCCAAATCCAAGGCCGAAGCATTCATTGCTGTGTTGCGCCAATGTCAAGTTGAACGTATTGTCACATGCTCTAATATAGTGTGAGGGACAGATACAATGACAATCTTGCTTGCCGCAGCATCGTCGCACGCAGAGTCATAAACTATACATAAATTATGCAAAAGTTACAAAAAAAGGAAAACTGCAAAAATCCAGACACGAGTGCAAAATACAATTAGAAAATAACTATTTTGTGTTGGTACAAAAGGCAGTGAATCGTGTTTTGTTATTGAGATAGGATTAGGCTTACAGGTTGGTTCAACAGCTGATAATTGTCGAAAAATAGCTGTTTCTTGATCTGGTGGTGTGGAACTTCAGTGGAGATTCACCACTTGATAAAGTGATTATTGACAGATAACCTCCGGCAAAGAGACTACGGTAGAGAAATAAATGAGCCTTTGAAATATGTTGATATAATACAATTTCCCTAAAGTGGGGTACTTATTGACACAAAACAAAGAAGGCTTAACATCTTGACTTAAGCTTAGGACTCGAAGGGGAACACTCGATATCGTTACAACACAAATACAATAGATAAGGGCAAAGAGAAAGATACCAGATTGAAGAATATAGTGTTACAACTTTATAGCCACAGAGAAAGTGCACATTGTTGTGTGAATGGGCGGATGCATGGCAGATGCAGTTTAATGTGGATAAATGTGAGGTTATCCACTTTGGTGGTAAGAATAGGAAGGCTGAGTATTATCTGAATGGTGTCAGGTTAGGAAAAGGGGCCGTACAACGAGATCTGGGTGTCCTAGTGCATCAGTCACTGAAAGGAAGCATGCAGGCAGTGAAGAAAGCCAATGGAATGACTCAACTCAAGAGGAGTTGAATATAGGAGCAAAGAGGTCCTTCTGCAGTTGTACAGGGCCCTAGTGAGACCACACCTGGAGTACTGTGTGCAGTTTTGGTCTCCAAATTTGAGGAAGGATATTCTTGCTATTGAAGGCGTGCAACATAGGTTCACTAGGTTAATTCCCGGAATGGCAGGACTGTCGTATGTTGAAAGACTGGAGTGACTAGAAACATAGAAACATATAAAATAGGTGCAGGATTAGGCCATTCGGCCCTTCGAGCCTGCACCGCCATTCAATATGATCATGGCTGATCATCCAGCTCAGTAACCTGTACCTGCCTTCTCTCCATACCCCTTGATCCCTTTAGCCACAAGGGCCACATCTAACTCCCTCTTAAATATAGCCAATGAACTGGCCTCAACTACCTTCTGTGGCAGAGAATTCCACAGACTCACCACTCTCTGTGTGAAGAAATGTTTTCTCATCTCGGTCCTAAAAGACTTCCCCCTTATCCCTAAGCTGTGACCCCTGGTTCTGGACTCCCCCAACATCGGGAACAATCTTCCAGCATCTAGCCTCTCCAACCCCTTAAGAATTTAATATGTTTCTCAGATCCCCCCTCAGTCTTCTAAATTCCAGCGAGTACAAGCCTAGTCTATCCAATCTTTCTTCATATGAAAGTCCCGCCATCCCAGGGATTAATCTGGTGAACCGTCTCTGTACTCCCTCTAAGGCAAGAACGTCTTTCCTCAGATTAGGAGACCAAAACTGCACACAATACTCCAGGTGCGTTCTCACCAATGCCCTGTACAACTGCAGTAGAACCTCCCTGCTCCTAAACTCAAATCCTCTTGCTATGAATGCCAACATACCATTCGCTTTCTTCACTGCCTGCTGCACCTGCATGCTTGCTTTCAATGACTGGTGCACCATGACACCCAGGTCACGTTGCATCTCCCCTTCTCCTAATCGGTCACCATTCAGGTAATACTCTGCTTTCCTGTTCTTGCCGCCAAAGTGGATAACCTCACATTTATCCACATTATATTGCATCTGCCATGCATTTGCCCACTCGCCTAATCTATCCAAGTCACTCTGCAGCCTCCTAGCATCCTCCTCGCAGCTAACACTGCCACCCAGCTTTGTGTCATCCGCAAACTTAGAGATGTTGCATTCAATTCCCTCGTCCAAATCATTAATATACACTGTAAATAACTGGGGTCCCAGCACCGAGCCTTGCGGTACCCCACTAGTCATTGCCTGCCAACCCGAAAAGGACCCGTTTATTCCTACTCTTTGCTTCCTGTCCGCCAACCAATTTTCTATCCACCTCAACACTGAACCCTCAATACCGTGTGCTTTAAGTTTGTACACCAATCTCCTATGTGGGACCTTGTCGAAGGCCTTCTGAAAGTCCAGATACAACACATCAACTGGTTCTCCCTTATCCACTCTACTAGTTACATCCTCGAAAAATTCTATAAGATTCGTCAGACATGATTTGCCTTTTGTAAATCCATGCTGACTTTGTCCGATGATTTCACCACTTTCCAAATGTGATGCTATCACATCTTTAATAACTGACTCTAGCATTTTCCCAACTACCGATGTTAGGCTAACTGGTCTATAATTCCCCGTTTTCTCTCTCCCTCCCTTTTTAAAAAGGGACTAGGCTTGTATACGCTGGTATTTAGAAGGATGAGATGGGATCTTATTGAAACATATAAGATTATTAAGGGACTGGACATGTTAGAGGCAGGAAACATGTTCCCAATGTTGGCGGAGTTCAGAACCAGGGGCCACAGTTTAAGAATAAGGGATAGGCCATTTAGAACAGAGATGAGGAAAAACTTTTTCAGGCAGAGAGTTGTAAATCTGCGGAATTCTCTGCCTCAGAAGGCAGTGGAGGCCAATTCTCTGGATGCTTTCAAGAGAGAGCTAGATAGAGCTCTTAAAGATAGTGGAGTCAGGGGGTATGGGGAGAAGGCAGGAACGGGGTACTGATTGAGAATGATCAGCCGTGATCACATTGAATGGTGGTGCTGGCTCGAAGGGCTGAATGGCCTCCTCCTGCACCTATTGTCTATTGTCTATTGTCTAAAAAAAGTCCAAAGGTCTCATTGAGGAAGATCAGGACTACACCCTTTGGTCATGGGAGGACCTTCCAGTGTCGGATAACAGCAGGGAAAAAATATTCCTGAATATGGAGGTTTGTGCTTTCACGCTTTTGTATCTTCTGCCCAATACGAGAGGGGAGGAGAGGGAATGACTTGTTTATGTTGGCTGCTTTCGCGAGTCAGCAAGTGTAGATGAAGTCAATGGGGGTGGTGGCCGCTATGTGTGATGGACTGGGCTGCATTCACAACTCTTTGCAATTTCTAATGGTCTTGGGCAAACCTGTTATCAAACCAAGTTATGGTGCTTCCCGATAGGATGCTTTCGCTGGTGCATCTGTAGACATTGGGATCGGTACTTTTGATGATATGGAGGGCTATGTCCATGATGGATCAGGCTAAGTCCAACATCTCTGCAGCCTCCAGTAAATTAAAATTGTCGTACCTGGCCATGATGAAACCAGCCAGGATACGTTCTACAGTATAACTGTGGATGTGTTTTTAGAGTATTCAGTGACAAGCCAAATTTCATTAGATTTCTAAGAAAGTGGAAGGGCAGGTGCACCTTCTTTAAGATTATATCTATGAGCTGGATCTACCAAATGTCGTCTGAGATGTTAATGCCCAGGAATTTAAAGTTGCTAACTCTATTCCCCGCAACCCTCCATTGAAAACCAATGCATGGTCTTCCACTTCCCCTGTCTGGTCAACGATTAGTTTCTTGATTTTGATGGCATTGAGCAAAAGGTTCTTATTGCAGAACCATTCAACCAGGTGTTCTGTCTCCCCTGTACTTTGACTCATCACTACCTATGATTCGGCCAACCACAGTGAACTCATCAATGATTTTTTAGATGACTTTGGAGGTGTGTGGTGGCCAAGTCAGTGGATATTTTTAAGGCATAGATATATAGATACATGATTAGTACAGGTGTCAGAGGTTGTGAGGAGAATGCAGGACAATGGGGTTATGAGGGAGAGCTAGATCAGCCATGATTGAATGGCGGGGTAGACTTGATGGGCCGAATGGCCTAATTCTACTCCTATTCCTTATGACCTATGAACTTATGCTTGTCACATGGTCATGGGTGCAAAGAGAGTAGAGCAGGGGGCTAAGCATCAGTCCTGGGGTGCACCTGTGTTGATGGTCGGTGAGGAGAAGATGTCTTGGTTTCCGTGTGAGCTCCCCATCATCACAGGAACAAGAACTAATCAAATTACACAAATGGATGTTACACCAGACAGCATCCCAGCTGTAGTACTAAAGATCTGAAATCCAGAGCTAGCTCTGCCTGTGTCCAGGCTGATCCAATATGATTACAATCCTGGCAACTACCTGATAATGTGGAAAGTTGCCCAGCTATGTCCTTTTTACGACAAGCATGACCAGTCTAATCAGCCTATTACCGCTGAATCAGTCCACTCCTCATCATCAGCAAAGTGATGCAAGTTGTCACTGTCAGTGTTGTCAAATGGTATTTACTCAATACCCAGTTTGGCTCCCGAAATTCAGCAAACTCTAGACCCAAGCATAGACCAAAGAGGTTAGTTCCAGAGGTGAGCTCAGTGTGCCTGCCCTTGATGATAAGGCAGCCTATGACAGAGGGCAGCAGCAGAGAGTTGACAAAGCTAAGATCAATGGGAATCAAGAGGAAAACATATCAATGATTCAAATTATATCTCATAAACAAAGATGGCTGTGATTGTTAGAGGTTAATCACTCCAGCCACAGGAGATTTTAACAGAAGTTTCTTGGGCTACTGTTCTTGGCCCAACCATCTTCAGCTACTTCATCAATGGCATTCTTTCCAGAAAAAGACCTGATGTAAAAATGTTTGCTGATGGTTTCATAATAGACAATAGACAATAGACAATAGACAATAGACAATAGGTGCAGGAGTAGGCCATTCGGCCCCTCGAGCCAGCACCGCCATTCAATGTGATTATGGCTGATCATTCTCAATCAGTACCTCATTCCTGCCTTCTCCCCATACCCCCTGACTCTGCTATCCTTAAGAGCTCTATCTAGCTCTCTCTTGAATGTATGTACAATTCCATTTGCAATTCCACAGCAAATGAAGCAGTTTTTACCAAATGTATTGATACGTTGGAAGACACAATGTTACGGAGTAAATCAGTGGGTCAGGCAGCATCTCTGGAGGACATGGTTAGGTATTGTTTCAGGTTGGGATCCTTCGTCAGACTGATTGTTGGGAGGAAAGAAAGCTGGAAGAGAGGAGAGGGCGAGACAAAGCCTAACAGGTTGTAGGTTGATACAGATGAGGAATAGACAGATGGTTGGATAAAAGCCAGAGATGAAAAGACAGAAAGTGTATGACGAAAGGATTGAAGAGTTGTGCATTGTGAAGCTAGAGGAAGGAAGAGGAGGAGGAGGGGAGACAACATACATAGACATAGACAATAGGTGCAGAAGTAGGCCATTTGGCCCTTAGAGCCAGCACCACCATTCAATGGCTGATCATCCACAATCAGTACCCCGATCCTACCTTGATTCCGCTAGCCCTCAGAGTTCTATCTAACTCTCTTTCGAATGCATCCGGTGAATCGGCCTCCACCACCTTCTGAGGCAGAGAATTCCACAAATTCACAACTCTGTGTGAAAAAGTTTTTCCTCATCACAGTTCTAAATGGCCTACCCCTGATTCTTAAAATATGGTCCCTGGTTCTGGACTCCCCCAACATCAGGACCATGTTTCCTGCATGGGTGAGAGGAGTGGAGAAGACAGGACGGTTAATGTCACACTGGCCTCTGTTGCTGAGTGAGCGGAGGGCTGTGTGTGTCAATACACTGCACTGCTGTAGTCCCCATGTAGATCAATGTCTTTGTTCAAACTTCCAAGTTAAACAATCTATGACTCCAATGATTTTAGTGCAGATTCCGGGCCTGCTGGGATGAAAGGTAGGAAAGTGAAAATATTTTTGAAAATAATCTGTGGTGGGTGGTAGGAATTGATGGGTATGCAGGAATAATAAAATGGGTTAGAGTCAGATTAATGTAAATATGGGCACTTGATGCTCAACCAAAAAGGGCCTGCTCTGTGTAATATCTTTCTAGAAATCAGAAAATTCTGGAATTTTCAGACCAGTAACTCCACAACTGGAATGGATAATTTCCAGTGAGGACTGACTATGGGCACTGATAGTAATCAGTGAACCCATGCCAACAAAACAAGTTACATTGTATTCCATTCAGTATCGCCACTGGTTTTGGTTTATTGCACAAAGATACAATAAAAAAACCTTCCGTGTTTCAATTTTCTGTGTCTTTTTTGGCTTTTCCCACCTTGGAAGTGACTGAAAGTCTATGACCCCCACAACCGCCCCATCCCCCACCTAACCTCCCCCTCAGAGAGCTGATCCTGATAATGGAATGATATTTGACTACCTTGTCTTATGGTCCATGCAACCCTAACATTTACTAACACACGCTTCTCACTTGTAACATCATGTCAGTTTAATATTCTAAGTAATGAGCAGGGTGAAATCCAGTGGCGTAAAGTTGGCATTTGATTATTTTTATACTGTTCATTTCCACAAAAAAATTTTTTTTTAATATATAATAATTGAAAGCTTTTCAGTGTTAAAATTACAGTTTAAAGTAGAGTTGCTGCAAAAGAAAATTAAATTGTTGCTATTTTGAACATCTATTATGAAGAAACAGGGACAATAAAATTGTTCCCAGGAGACCAGACTCAATCTAGATTAATTGTTCTATCTTGGTTAATTTAATGAACAATTTTATATTTTGTGTCAAATACTCATTAAATATCACAATGGAGCCCAAACTTTGAATATTTCACCTATGCTGTCATTTGAATGTCAGATTATAATGGATATGGAATAACAGTAATTTTAACTCTTTCAGCGCTGTGACTCACGTGAGTTACTCTTTGGGGCGAGTATTTCATTAACTATCCTTGAGAGAGCAGTATTTCATTAACTGTCAATAACTACATGAGACATCAAATGTAGCCTTGATCAGTCTGAAGAAGGGTCCCGGCTCGAAACGTTGCTTCTCCATTCCCTTCACAGATGCTGACTGACCCGTTGAGTTTCTCCAGCACTTCGTGTTTTGCTCCAGCATCTTCAGTTTCTGGTGCTTGGTTTCACTTACCTCACACATTTTCACTCTTTTCCCGCAAGGGCTGTGTTTGCACTCTGTGTCTGCCCCTTGAAGACGAGATGTCCTAAGAAATATCCTAGGTACAAAGCATATAATCATTTCTTGTATGATTCTGTGGTGCAACCTAAAATTGAGTTTTATGGAGCTGAAAATGAAAATTCAGTTGCCTGCTCTTTCCTCTGGGCAGCATTAAAGGGGAATCCGGCAATAGAGAAAGTTGAGTGTGCAGTTCAATGCATCTCAATAGGCAGGAGGTAATTTCCGACCGAATCACCTTGTGCTATTGTGTAGGGACATTAGCGGAAATCTAAGAAGTGTATTTTAATTCATTTGGAAGACAAAGATGCCAGATTGATTTGTGGACAATAAGGCTGGTCACTTTTATCATGCCAGGAAATAAATTACTAAATAAACAGAAATAAAAGAAGGCTGCACTGTAGAGCATACAGTTCAGGACAATGTTTAGCTAACTCCCTTTTGACTACATCATTGGATCTGTGATACAATAGAAATCCTGCTTCTGATAAGTTGCATTGTCTGGTTTGGGGTTCTCATAGAGGAAGATTCACAAGCAATACCTGCCGCGACAGCCACTTTCTGACAGTAGGAGACACCACAATGACTGTCAGAAGATAGACACAAAGTGCTGGAGTAACTCCGTGGGTCAGGCAGCATCTCTGGAGAAAAAGGATGTGACATTTTGGGTCAGGCTTTCCTCAGACTCACCAGGTTTCTTATAGACTCAACTTTCAGATGCCTGTAAATTTGTTTTTAATCCTTCGAGACATCATCATGTTTCTAATCAAGGAACACCTTATGTTCATAATTAATTAGCTCCTGGGTTGTATGGTTATTGTCATCAAACCAGTTCTGGTGTTTCCTGACAGAGAAACTGTCAGAGGGACGTAATACTGCCCTTTGTCCCTTCACATCCTGACCTGAAATGTCACACATCCTTTTTCTCCAGAGATGCTGCCTGACCCGCTGAGTTACCCCAGCATTTTGAGTCTATCTTCGGTATAAACCAGCATCTGCAGTTCCTTTCTTTCTATGATGATTATTGGCATGGCTGAAACGTGTTTCATATCTATCAACAAACATCAGTGGAAGCCATTCATAATCATATTGTGGTATGAAGGAACTGCAGATGCTGGTTTAAACTGAAGATAGACACAAAATGCTGGATTGACTCAGTGGGACAGACAGCATCTCTGGATAGAAGGAATGGGTGATGTTTCGGGTCAAGACCTTTAGATTTATTTACTATGGAGTAAGTTATGTCCTGGACTTTGGAGAGACCTACAATTTGCAAAATCCCTAGAATGATATCCGCAGATATAATCTTCCACATGGCCACGTGGAAGATGATACCTGTGTTTCACCTAGGTAACATAACAGCAGTTACTTGCCTACTGCAAACAGTGGGAAGGTTGGTTCAAAGAACATAGTGGCAGTATTACGTTCCTCTGGCATTTTCTCTATCAGAAAACACCAGTACTGGTTTCATGACAATAACCATACAATCTGAGAGCTAATTAATTATAAACACAAGGGGTTCCTGGATTAGAAACACCATTATATCTCAAGGGAATAAAAACAGATTTACAGGCTGAGGTCTAAAAAAAAACTGGTGACTTGAAAAACAGATGGAGGGTAGAAAGGTTGCAAGAGGTTTAGCAACTTGCCAATCACCATGACATGTGTGGATTCTGTCAAAACCATCGATGGCTCAAACACCCAAGGGCCCACTCTGCTGAGAGCTAAGAACAGTGGAGAGCATTTCAAGGACACAGAGGGCAATCAATGCCTGCTGGAATATTTGCTTTGCAAATATCCTTGACTCTATTCTACAGAACATTATCCACGACAATCCCAGTGTTACCCCAGCCCAACTCAGTAAGAGTTTGACACTAAGTGCTGGAGTAACTCAACGGGTCAGGCAGCATCTCTGGAGAAAATAGATAGGTGTATTTTCGGGTCAGGATCCTTCCGCAGACATTTAAAAAAATTAAAAAATGGGCGTTATTAATCGTCACGATCTCGCTCACTCACCAAAGTAGGTCTGCGTGACCAAGGAAAAGCCAATGAAACCATCAAATTCATCATAGTTTTGTACAAATGAACCATAAATACACCTAGTTAATAGTTTTGAAAGCATTATTTTCTTACCTTGAAGCAGCAAAACTGGAAAATACATATGAAACACTGGTCTATATACACACAGTAGCTCAGCTGGCGAGAATGTTATCCCGAATGACCCATGACCTGGGCATGCTCAGTTGTAATACCACACTCGCTTATTGTTTTCTACCTATTGTACATGAGTTTTGCCCAATTGATGTATAATATTATATAATTATTATTTATGTATAATATTATCTGATTAGTTGGACAGCATTCAAATTAAAGCTTTTCATTGTACCTCACTGCACATGACAACAATAAACCTAAACCTGAATCCAGCACCAGCAGAAGAACACCTTAAATATTGTGAACTATAATTCATACATCCTCAAGTTTGTGGGTGGTAGTAGAGGTTTGGTGTCATATTTAGACTGCATTTGTTAAAGCAACATTATCAAACATTAAAAGATCTCAGTTTATTCATTTTCATGCATGGTGCGTTCACATTAATCCAACTGTTTAGCTTCTACCAGTTCAAAGTGATTTATGGGCTGGATTAGGAGTGAAGAACCACTTAGGTTCTGAAGGCAGCAACAAACATCCTTCTTCAGACATACTGTATAGTTTACAACAGGAGTCTCTCGATCAAATCACTATGTAGTGCATGCTATATTAGGGTTATGTAATACCAGAGGTAATATCATATGACAAGGTATTTTCATTTATTATTTATGAACACTGTAGTACAATGATGCCTTACAGTTCTCATGCATGGAAATGATGCTTTGAAAATACTGTATCCTCTTGTAACTGAGCCAACTAATATTAAGCTGTTTTGGAAAACAGGTTTGCGTGCTGCAATGTGATTGAGAGCTTCAGTGCAGAAAGGATTAAGAAAATTATAAAAGTAACCAGGTTTCTTGACAGCCGCTGTGAGGTGATTGATTATAACACAATGTGGCCATTTTATTTTTGGTTTGTTTCAATTGGCATTTACATGTCAGTTCGAGGATGAAACTGTGTTCTGCAAACAAACACAGGAAAAGTAACATTAGAGAAGTTCAAAGTTCAGGCAGCTGCCTCGGGACACCACAGGCCATGGCTTTTTGCGGTCATGGAGATAGATCCCTCAGCTTTCATCACGTTTTGACAGATATGCTGTTCTACATTCCTATCCACCATTGCCTGGAGATATGGCCCATCGCACTGGTAACCTCTGCCCTCTTCCACAGCAGTCTGGTCACCAGAATCCCCAGTTCTCTGTCATATCATTCACTAAGAGTGCAAGGATTCTTCCAATAATTGATGATAATCAATAACATTAAAAAAAAGGAGCAAGGTCACACATCTGCAAATGACAGTGCTTTGGTCAGCATTTGGCTTCAATTGCTAGGGCAACATTAACATTCATTAAAAGATTCATCTCATTCATTCCCCTGCATAGTGCATTGACATTAATCCAAATGTTTAGCTTCTACCAGTTCAGTGACTTATGGGTTGGGGGAGAAGATAAAACACATGGTTGTAAATTGAAGTTCTGTATTGTACGAAATGTATTTTAGCCTCAATAAAATCAGAGCTGGTGAGACGGTAAGCATACAAAATGCTGCAGTTACTGAAATGCCTTAGAATGAAGGGGGCTGCATAGAATGGAAGACCTTGTCTGGTGCATAGAAACATAGAAACATAGAAAATAGGTGCAGGAGTAGGCCATTCGGCCCTTCGCGCCTGCACCGCCATTCAATATGATCATGGCTGATCATCCAGCTCAGTAGCCTGTACCTGCCTTTTCTCCATACCCCCTGATCCCTTTAGCAAAAAGGGCCACATCTAACTCCCTCTTAAATATAGCCAATGAACTGGCCTCAACTACCTTCTGTGGCAGAGAATTCCACAGACATTACAGATACTGACCTCCCCACCATCGAAGGGATCTTTAGGAGGCACCTTAAATGACACCAATACCATCAAAGACCCATACCATCCTGACCACATTCTCATTTTGTTACCACCATCAGGAGAAAGGCACAGAAAGAAGCCTAAAAACTGAGACCACCGAGTTCCAACCAGTTTTCTCCCAGTAACCATCAGGCTCTTGAACACTGCAAAACATTAACTCAGCAACTATGATGCACTGTGTCTTTGGTTGCACTATGGACTTTGATTTTGCACTATTATGGTTACCTAGTATTAAGTTTATTAATTTATTGTATTGTCATCTCCTTCCAAAAAGAATGTCCTTTAATTCTGTGGCTATGACCTCCAGTTCTGGACTCTCCCACTAATGAAAACATTCTCTCCACATCCACTATATCCAAGCCTTTTACTATTCTGTATGTTTCAATGTGGTCCCCCCTCATTCTTCTAAACTCTAGCGAGTACAGCCCCAATGCCAACAAACATTCATCATAGGTTAATCTACTAATTCCTGGGATCATTATTGTAAACCTCGTCTGGACCCTCTCCAGAGCCAACACATCCTTCCTCAGATATGGTGCCCAAAATTGCTCACAATAATCCAAATGCGGCCTTACCAGCGCCATATAGAGCCTCAACATTACATTCCTATTTTTGTATACAAGTCCTCTTGAAATAAATGCTAGCATTGAGTTTGCTTTCTTTAAAAAGCAAGCTAAGGTACAGCTAAAGTACAGGAAAAGTTGGGAAAATGGAACAAAGCTATTCCAAGAATTAGTCTGGCAGTAAAAGTGACTGAGGGAATCAATTTGTCTGCAGCACTGTATTCTACCAAACACTCTAGGAACTCAGAATGTATTTTTGTTTGGCGATTACAGTATACCAATTTATAAGGCACAGATGCTTTGGGCCAATATTGAACTAAATCTCTGTTCATTTCTTTAACTACTGCTGAAATTATGCTCATAATATCTGAAGGACGATTTCCTGTACAAAAAAAATCCTATTTTTCCAACAAATTCAGGCAGCAAGAAAAACTATTGGCACAAAGCCAATGACCTGAATGGCCCTTCTTCAGTGTCTAAAGAAGGGTCCCAAAACAAAACGTCCCCTATTTAATGTTTTCTAGAGATTCTGTCTGAACCAATTAATTACTCCAGCATTTTATGTTAATTTCCATCACTTTTATGCACTTACCTCACTTGGTAGTTACAATCAACTCAACACACATTTCTTCAGTGGAGTTTCTAATTCTATAATTCTTGCCCAGTTATGATATTGCTGAGTAGGAATTAGCAATACAAGTTTAATTCTGGCAGTGTTCATTTCCTCCTATTTTGTATTTATTTAATCTAAAGTAACTATGATGTGGATGTCAGATGTGTGATATTTTCAAACCTACTATCTCTTCTTAAGGTAGACAAAAAAATGCTGGAGTAACTCAGCAGGCCAGGCAGCATCTCTGGAGAGAAGGAATGGGTGATGTTTCGGGTCAACACCCTTCTTCAGATTTTCCTATACATCTCTTCTTAAGTGTCATTATTAGAGTCATGAAATATTACATCTGTCGTGTCCAAATTCTCCTTGGTCTCAAAAAACCCTCAAACCACAGCAAAAATTAAGAGCAAGCACAGAAAGACTATGGTTCGTTGTTGTTGTATAAGGAGGGAGAGCAAATCCTAGAGAGAGAAGTTACAGTGGGGATTGGACATGGTGAAGTGAGAATATTGATCTCTACTGAAGGTTTCATTGTTACTTTCGCTTTATTTTCCTTCTGATCCAACCCTCTCATTTAACCACTAGCAAGTAAAGATATACTGAAGCACTTAATCTTTCTTGTGCAAGTTACATGTGAAGGTTGGTCAAACAGTCATAATGAATGGCCATTCAATCCCTCAAAGGTATCCCTTGACAGACTGATGTAACAAAGATCAATGAGATTCCAGACCTGAAATTTTCAATTGTCCTAGTGCCATAATCCTTTGGGGAAAGAGTTCCAGTTTTCCAATACCTTATGGACGAAAAACTACTTTTAATTTTACTTCTAAATGACCTGGCTCTAATTTTAAGATTACACCTCTTTGTACTGCATTAACTCACCAGAGGATTTTTTTTTTTCTTGCAGTTACTCCAACAAACCATTTCAGCATTCTGGACATTTTAGTTCGATCACCACACAACCTCCTCGATAGCAAGAGAAGATGAAGTCTTATAATATAATTCCTTGAGATTGCTTAAGACAGCTGTTCCTCTATTTCTCCAGTTTGTTTTAACCGTGACTGAGCCAAGCCCATTACATACTGTAATTTTATGTTGAATTATCAACTCTTTAATTTAATATTCACCCTTTCAAAAGATTTAATTATTTTATTAATTTCAAAGTATCTCCTGCAGCAGTTTCCATTCTAAAATGTTTTTTCATGTTTTCCTTGTGATTGTGCATGTTTATTCCTTTAAAAGGACCAAATAAAAGTGCACAATTAATTTTCCTAAGAGGATGTAGTCATAGATTCATACAGCATGGAAACAGGCCCTTCAGCCCTACTTCCCCATACCAACCAAGATGCCCCATCTACACTAGTCCCACAGTCCACATTTGGGCCGTATTCCTGTAAACCTTTCCTATACAGGATCTGAGCAGAGACATTGTTATTGGTTTCACAACCACAAACAACAAAAGTATCTGTCACACATTGCAGTGTGCTCAGGCCTAGGTTAAGCTCATTTAGTTTCAATATCTTTCATGGTTGAGACACCTCAGACTTATACAGGTGAAGATGGTTGTTTGACTAGAAGATTCACCTCTATCCATGAAACCATATCTTAACAATGTGACTATTCCTAGAAGAAGAATGGGAACATTTGGAATAGACACAAAATGCTGGAGTAACTCAGCAGGACTTATTTCCACCAGAAATTGACACAAACAGATTCAGAATATGTAAATTTTATCTTTTGTATTATACGAGATTTAAATGAGAAACAGGCATCAATGGGCCAAAATTTAGACAATCCTTCCTCCACCAGATAATTAGTGTCATAAAATGTTTAACGCTAATCTTCAAAAACCTTATTTCTAATGTATGGGGATGATTTCCGTTTTTATATCTTTTCTATTACAATCTAAATTGAAGTGCTTACTGCACACCAACTAACAGCAACTTTTGGCCAATTTTGGGTCTTGGGTAAAAAGTAATTAAGCTGGATCATTCCCTGGTTTATTTTATGAAGGGCCTTAATAAACAAAGAATTGGTATTTCATTGGGTTTAAAAACTGGCCTGAACAATAAATAATGCAGCACTTTGCTAACACTCTCCAGTCCAATCTCCTCTTTAACGCCTCCTAGTCAAAATATGCATCTTTAACTCAAATTTGAAGCAGGTCATGCTGTATGGATCAGAGACATGGAAAACAACAAAACACACAACAAACAGGCTGCAAACATTAATTAACACCTCAGGAGAATACTAAACATCTGGTGGAGAGACAAAGTAAGCAATGTGGACCTGTGGAAAAGAATAAGCCAGGATCCCATTGACTTACAAATTCGAAGGAGAAAATGGAGTTGGATTGGACACACCCTAAGAAAACCTGCCACAAACATCACCCGGCAAGCCCTGAAATGGAACCCCCAAGGAAAAAGGAAAAGAGGCCACCCCAGGAACAGCTGGAGAAGAGGTGTCCAGGCAGAAATGTCTGGGAGTGGGCTCAACTAGGGAGATCGCGAAAGGACCGCCAACAACTGAGTGAGGTGGAGGACATTTGTCAATGCCCTATGCTCCCTAGAGGAGCAAAGGGCTTAAGAAGAAGTAAGAAGAGTCAAAGATGCTGGCCATTTTTAACTGCAACTCTCAGCACAACTTGATCACCTTTCACACACACCGTTCAACATTGTGTCCTTACTAATGCGATCTTTATGTACAATGTGGCATACTGTATGTATTGCTATACGTAAAGTACGAGGAATTCATTGTTGAACTCTGAAGGATCGTGCCATATTCTATGTACAAAGTAGTTACGAGCTTCATTACAAATGTAATACAAATGTAATTTCTGATTATATCTGGTGCATTAATCACACCTCAGGCCCAGATGATAAACACTTATGTTAATCTATAACTCATGGAAGACATTGCAAAAGTGGAGTATGCAGTAGTTAATGCTCAGAGCAATATTGTATACACAGTGCATGTGTTTAACAATATACTCTTGTTCCTGTTTCTTTCAAATATTTCCTGTAAGTAATAGTTTATATTCCTGTACTTTTATTTGCAAATGTTTCTATTCATGTTATCACTGAAAAAAAATGGTACTAATTTAATAATGGCTTCTTCAGAAGTGAAGCCGTTAAGCCATAAACGGAAGTGTTCCAGTTTCATTTCCTGACTAAACTGTATTAATTGCTCTACCTGGAGTAATCATTGAGAAGTTATAATTTCTGTCAGTCTGAATGAACTTAATATGGAGAGAGAAATAAGTTGAGGTTTCTACCCCTTGATGGAGAGTCAATGACCTCTACTGGAGTCGATTGTTCATGTCGACTCTGGGAGATCAGCATTGACTGCGATGCTTCCCACAGTGGAATATCTTGTTAACAGATATTGTGTACTTTAATATATTAAAAGAGGCCAAATGGGCAACCAATTGAAAGTTTGCTGGCATGTTCAAAACCATAGCCAAGAAATATTAATGCTTCTAGGAAGGGAAGGAAGAGGAAATATTAAAGAGAGATCTGGGTGCTCTCAAGCCTGAAGTAAAGCGAGCATTTGAAAGGCTAATGAAATATTCTTTATTCTAAGGGAGATTAAGTATACAGTCAGCTAATCTTGCTGTAACTATGTAGGGCATCGGTGAGTGCTGCATACAGTTTTGCTGTCCTGAGAGCATAGAACATAGAACAGTACAGCGCACGAACAAGCCTTTCGGCCCAAAATGTCTGTGGGGAACATGATGTCAAGACCAACCCTTATCTGTCTGTACACAATATATATCTCTCCATTCTGTGTATATCCATTTGCCTATCCAAAAGTCTCTTAATGTGCATCCACTATCACCCCTGGCAACGTGTTCCAGAGACTCACCACTCTCTGTGTAAAAAACTTGCACTAAAAACTTTCCCCTCTCACATTAAAGCTATGCTCTCTAGTATTTGATATTTCCTTCCCGGAAGAACTTTTCTGACTATTTATCCTATCTATGCCTTTCATAAATTGATCTACTTTTATCATGTCTCCCCTCACCCTCCAGCATTCCAGAGAAAACAATCCAAGTCTGCCAATCTCTCCCTGTGGCTACTATCTATTGAAGGAGAGATATGCTAGCATTGGAGAGTTTTCAAAGAAAGCTCATTGGGTGATTAATAGGGTGAGGGACTGTCTTAAGTGAGACATTTGAGCATGTTGGGCCCATATTCATTGAAGTTTTAAAGTATTACAGTTGATTTTATTGACAGGATTAATGATGAGAGGTGCTTTCCATTGCAAGAGGATCAAGAACTGAGGGCATAGAATTATGGAGGCTGAATCAATGAACACATTCAAGTTTGATAGAATCAGATTTTTGTACCATAGGGGAGTCAAGGTTTATGGAGATCAAGAGGGAAATTGTGGGTAGTGTCCAGGGAATGATCTTAGTGAAAGGAGGAACATGCTCACGAAACTCTGTGGTCTGCTCCTAGTCGCATTGTATATGCGTGTGTCTGTGTGCGTGCGTGCGTGCGTGCGTGCGTGCGTGTGTGTGTGTGCCTGCACGTGCTCATGTGAGATTGCATGCGCACATGTGCAAGCATGCATGTAGATGGAAGCAGGTCTACACCAGAAGAATAGAAAAAATATCTAAAAGTTAAGTAATCTACTCACAAAGAATAAAACGCCTATGTATAAGGAACTTGCACGTCAGAAGTCAATTGCAATACTGTTTTCTCCTCTGTTGAAAGAATACTATTAAATAAACATATAAGCACGAGTAATAACAGGGAAATAAATAGAAATATAACTGTAGTACATTGCTTCAAGAAAATTTATCTCCTCCTGTCAATGAACTGATTATAAACATCAGAATGACACAAAAAGCTGGAGTAACTCAGCGGGACAGGCAGCATCTCTGGAGAGAAGGAATGGGTGACGTTTCGGGTCGAGGCCTTTCTTCAGATCAGTTGAGCTCCATGTTTTAGAAAACAGCTTGATGTCACATAGTGTAGTGACATATGGTAGAATTATTGTTCCCATCACTGTGCAATGGGACCTGATATAAACTCAACTGAGGTAAGGAAAAGCCTACATTAAACTCTTAAAAGCTCATTCAATGAGGTCAACATTGCTTCTGATGCTACTCCTGCTACAATCCAAGTAGCACCAGGACAGGACATTACTGAAGAGCTCCAATGCTTTCTCTCAAAGTCATCAATTTGCCTCAGACCTAACCCTCCTTTGTGATTTCAATCCATTTTGAGTTTTATCTCAGGTTTGTAGCGTGGTCAGTTGAATATTTATTCAACCAGACAAATCTGCATTTTATTACATTACAGTTTTATAATGTCCCACACTTCTGTAATGAATCTGTGTTGAATGGAGCAGGAAGCCCTGGGCAAAGTATTACTCATCTTTCAAGACTGAAATTAGGTGGATGTGCAATGTGTTCATAAATCAGACTTAAGAATTTCACATTTTTCTGACTGATTTGATTTGCCAGAAGCCCTAGGCTAAAGGGTAAAATACTTTCCTAGCCATCAACATTAATATCTGTGAAAGGTACTATGTCACATAAAACTATCTTGAATAGTTCCCAAAATTACATGAGATTGTATCTCTGTTTTAAAACTCCATAATTGCTCCAAGACCAATCAAAAATTGCCCTTGATGGGTAGAAATGCTGACCAGATTTTAATTCAGTCTCAGAACATTATCATTAATGCACAAGTTTCTGTTTAGTCATGTCATAAACTGAGTTAATCTTGTTTCTGGTGTATTTGGATTGTAATTATGCTGAAGTTTGCTATCTTATCTTGATTTGTTTTGGCACATTGGCCTATTATATGGATAAATTGGACATAATAAAGTGAAATACAATGGACTAGTGCATGACATAACAGCACTATGCAGTCCCATTTGCAGTTCATTCAAGGACACCTGGCTCCGATTCTCTGCCATGCACAATAGAATAGGGCTTAGCCCTATAAATCTACATAAATGCCTCTCTTCCTTGATCTCCTGTTATTTTGAGTAGCAGAGAGCAGCATTCAGCAGTGGATGTGAGCTGGAGGAGTTCAAAGATATGGCGGCTGAGGAAGTTCAAAGATATGGCGAAAGAATCATGGTGGAGAGAAGGTTAGATTTGAAGACCGAAGATGGAGAGGAGGATTGGAGAATCCCTGATCAAAAGATATTTATGATGGGGACAACACCATTAAACTTTTTATGTGATTAGTCTTGAAACTATTGCTGCAAACTGAATGCCTATGACTCTGTTACAAGTGCACCACATCGTCACAGTCCAATTGGATCACAAATTGAACATGTGCATGGATAGAGAAAACAACACATTCGCACTTAACGATTCTCTTAAATCTGCAAAACACTGTTCCCTATTTGAAATACAATATTAAGATGTAAAATGCAAATTTAATGTACAACAACTACAGATCTAGTCTTAGTTGGGGCGTATTAATTTCCAGTTCGTTTTTTTTCCCATTTTAAATGATCCCTGAGAAGATTTGATTCTAGATTTTAACTCACAGAGGGTTCTGCTTCTTTAGCAGACTTGCTTGAATTTGATACTTCAGTTCCTGGAGTCTGCACCAGGGTGAACCCAGTCAAAACTTCATGATCAAGTGGTTGACTATTCATCCCTAACAGGTGGCGCAGCAGTAGAGCTGCTGCCTTACTGCGCTTGCAACGCCAGGGACCCGGGTTAGATCCCAACTATAGGTGCTGTCCATTTGTACGTTCTCCCCGTGACGACATGGGATTTCTGCGATATCTTTGGTTTCCTCCCACACTCCAAATTTGTACAGGTTTCTTGGTTAATTGGCTTGGTATAAGTGTGAAATTGTCGTTAGTGTGTAGGGTAGTGTTAATGTGTGCAGATTGCTGGTCGGTGTGGACTCAGTGGGCCAAAGGGCCTGTTTCCATGCTTTATCTCTAAACTAAAAAACGAAATCAGTTTGTCATCAATTTTAACCTATTGAATTTTGTTTTGCAAACCTTCACTATATTTGTGTTTGTTCAACTTGCATAGGAATGTGTTGGTTTTGCTTGAAACCACATTCTTTGTCGGCGCCAAAACATGGCGACACTTGTGTACTGCCTAGGTGAAGTCTGCTACAAGATTTTACCGAGTTATATGCAAAACAAACCATTTCACTGTATGAAAAAGTATAATTATTGAATCATTGATTCATTGAATTGAATCTTTTTTATTTGTGTCATGTGTTTCTTTTCTACTGTGAAGCCAGATTTGACTGGACAAGGTTCAAATATCTCAAATTTCACTCTATTGTGAGTTCTGCAAATCTGAGGTTGTGTGCAGAGTTTGGTTCTTCAGCTACAATTGGCTAAGCAATGCTTCACATTGAATCTTGATCATTTCTGCCACCTTGGTTTGTTACCTATTCGGAATGACCTCATCTGCTCCAGTTGAAACTAGATGATATGAAGAAATGAGAATATTTTTGATACCATTCCATTTCATAAGGGGAGAAGATCAACACTGGGGGCCATTGAAAGAAACGTATCTTCGGGTAAAACATGCTTTGCACTTATATCATCCAATTCATCCAATATATATGTCCAATGTATGTTCAGAATCGATATATACACCAAATGTTTTGTTTCAATCCACTTTGGGCGTACTTCAGACAGTGCCAAGAAATTATTATTTCTATTATTATAAACATCGACATCTATTCTCTTTAAAGGTCCAGACCATAACTTCAAATTACTTGTAGATTGCTTGATATTTTATGTTTGGTAAATACCACATTTACTTACTAGTGACACTATCAAAATGGAGCCAAGGTTCTAACAGTTCCTTTCATGCCAACATCGTTTTTGTTTTCAGTGTGAAGTTCTGGCAAAATCTTTGTTCTCAAAGTGGTAGATATTCATCTTCCTCAGTAGCCCCTTTGAATCAGGCATGATTTACTTCCTTTCCAATTCAATGGTTTCTCATTCATCTAATGGATGATTCAATGCAGATTCTTCCACAATTGAGGCAGTCGATGGCTAATGGGGTAGGCGAGTGGCTACTTTGTGAGGGGGCCCTCTCCTTCCTTGGCTCATGCATATTATTACCAGACTAAGAGCCCCACTTGCAGCCCTATTAATTCGACAGTTCATTACAACATTTGTGGAATCGTTTCAGTTCTTTATGTGTTCGCAGATCAAATCGTGTCCATCCCATCATGGTCTATTCAGCAATTCTGGGTCTTATTAATGATTTAAAACACAGCAACCAAAAGGCACTCATCAACTTTGTTTAATATATACTGTTGATCATATTTTTGCTTCCAGTGTTCAGAATGTTCATACAGTAGCTGCAAGAGTGTATCTACAATCATGATCTGTTCAGTATTCCTGCATTCAATTGCATCATCATATAGTGATAGCAGCATTGTCTATCATTGCATCCTTGATGCTGCCATAGGAGGTATCACTGATTTGGGACCTAATATTCTTACCTATCTCTATATTCACAATGATACAGTTATGCAATTATACAGTTATACAGCATAGAAACTGCCCCCTTGTCTACCTA
Organism: Rhinoraja longicauda; assembly: GCF_053455715.1. Classification (NCBI taxonomy): domain Eukaryota; kingdom Metazoa; phylum Chordata; class Chondrichthyes; order Rajiformes; family Arhynchobatidae; genus Rhinoraja; species Rhinoraja longicauda. The sequence goes on along the minus strand of NC_135963.1, from coordinate 24,479,926 downwards.
AAACATGGTTTAAGTAACACCAAAAGTGGATGTGAGGAAAACACCATGGAATATCTATAATAGGATGGAGAGGTAAAGATTGAATAATAAAGATAGTGCATCATAGAGGCTAACCCTGACCTTTCCATCCATGCTGACTTGAACAATCTGCCCAACATGCGCCTGAAGTCCCGCAAGCCCTTTTGATCTTTAGCCAAATCCCTGGAAGACTTTGACCCCAAGCTCAGTGGCGCAGAGCCTGGAAAGATGCCAACACCAACAACAGAGAGGTCATCACAGACCCCATAGTGAAACCACCGGTATTTGACCTCCATCGCAAGAAATGGCTAACCCTGAACAGGCTCCGCACCCTCCATGCAAGAACAGCCCATCACCTGCACAAGTGGGGGATGACAGACAGCCCTGCTTGTGACTGCGGATATCCAGACCAGACCATGCCACACATCATGAATGACTGCTCACTGAGGCTTTTCCATGGTGGCATCAAGGCCATCCACCCAGCAACTGATGCTGCCCTTGCCTGGATGTCTACCCTTGACCCACAACTTTAGGCTTTGCACGTCATATGAAAGAAGAAGATAAAGATAGTGGTGGTGGCACTGAGAGAGGATAGTGAAAGCCAAGAAATGACATAGAGTGCGTCTGGGAAAGCTGCAAAGAGAAGAGGGTTAATAAAATCTGAAATACCAGAAGAAGAGAGACAAGGACAACTTGTCAGTACTGGAAATGTGAGATACGAAGCTGGAAAGGCTAACTACCTAAAAACAGTTCAGTTCACTGTTGAGTTTGCTGTTGAGTCCACTGTTGTAAAGTGTCTAGTCAGAAGATGAGGTCCTCTTCCTTCGATTTACATAGAGATTTATAGGAACATTGTGGAAGACCAAAGACGGAGCAGTTGGAAGGACAGGGAGAATGCAAGTGGCAGGTAGAAGTTAAGTTATTCCAGTATTTGTGTTTTCTTTTAGATATCCTGCAACTGCAGTTCTGAGGTTTTTGTATTTGTATAACATCTCTCCAGAAGTACCAAAACACGTGACAGTTAATAAGGTATGCTCAAGGTATAGTCACTGTTATAATGTCAGTGTTAAAATATAATCTGTGAACAGCTAGCAGCTACAAATAATGCAATAATGACCAGAACAGGTTTTGGCAGTGTTGAGAGATCAATTATCCCACTAGCTCATTATGGATATAGCCACACATAAAGCATCACTACACAACACTTTTTCATATAGTTCCACAATATTTTTTTTGCCTGTCTGAGAGAACCAAAGGGGTCTCAGTTTAAGAAAATAACTGCAGATGCTGGTACAAATCGATTTATTCACAAAATTCTGGAGTAACTCAGCAGGTCAGGCAGCATCTCGGGAGAGAAGGAATGGGTGACGTTTCGGGTCGAGACCCTTCTTCAGACTGATGTCGGGGGGCGGGACAAAGGAAGGATATAGGTGGAGACAGGAAGATAGAGGGAGATCTGGGAAGGAGGAGGGGAAGGGAGGGACAGAGGAACTATCTAAAGTTGGAGAAGTCGATGTTCATACCGCTGGGCTGCAAACTGCCCAGACAAAATATGAGGTGCTGTTCCTCCAATTTCCGGTGGGCCTCACTATGGTGGAGGAGGCCCATGACAGAAAGGTCAGACTGGGAATGGGAGGGGGAGTTGAAGTACTCGGCCACCGGGAGATCAGTTTGGTTAATGCGGACCGAGCGCAGGTGTTCAGCGAACCGATCGCCGAGCCTGCGCTTAGTTTCGCCGATGTAAATAAGTTGACATCTAGAGCAGCGGATGCAATAGATGAGGTTGGAGGAGGTGCAGGTGAACCTTTGTCTCACCTGGAAAGACTGTTTGGGTCCTTGGATGGAGTTGAGGGGGGAGGTAAAGAGACAGGTGTTGCATCTCGTGCGGTTGCAGGGGAAAGTGCCCAGGGTTGGGGTGGTTTGGGTAGGAAGGTTTAGGTTTGGGTCTCAGTTTAATATCTTTTACTTACAACAGCATAGCACTTACTGGTGCAGTGAAGGGTTGGACTGGGTTATGGTGTTCTTGTCTCTGGATTAGATCTTAAATACACATCCTTTCAGGCCGGTTAATCACAGGTGACAGATCTAAAAAAATATTTCAACCTAAAATAAGTAGTTACAGATATTTGTTATGGTTGAAGATAAATAAGACAACTGTTAGATGTGTGAAAAAATGCATCAGACATATTGTGGATGTACTGTATGTACTAATGATGGTTCAATTTCATTCATGTGTCAGATTCTACATAACCCCATGAAAAGATTTAATAGAATTTTCAAATGGCTGATATATTAAATCGATATTTTGAACCTGTTTCTGCTATTGAAAGTGTCAGGAGTGGCAGATAGGGTTATTGCTAAAATTCATTCCAAAGGAAAGTAAATTTCGAAATATTTTCAGATGTCCTGAATGAGCAAGCAATTTTTGCTGATACCATTTGGCCAAGAAAGCTGAAAGAAACTAAAGTGGCATTGATACATTTAATTAACAGTTCTTTAATGTCTGAGCTAGTGCCAGAGTACAGGAGGGATTTGTAAGATGAATAACTCATAGCTGGGAATTATAGGCCTGTTAGTTGAATGGCAGATATAAAGAAGATGCTGGAAGATATAATAAGCAATATAATAATCTGATTTTCCAGCAAAGTCAATAAATCCCAGTGATTTTAATGCAGATACAAAAAAAATGGAAATCCTGATTCACTATCTATTCAACTTAGCGTATCACCTATTCAGACTTCATCGCATAAATGATTCGGCAGAATTAACACGGAATTTATGTGCTTGACATCTGTTGGAAAAGTTTAAGATTATAACTAATGGAACATAGAATAATGGTGTATCAGACTTTTAGAAGGCTATCTATACCTGATATATATGATGAACGCTTGGATGGATGGGTAGATGAGGAGGTAGATAGATAATTCATTAATGGACAGAAAACAAAGAGTTGAATACAGTATAATGGACCATTTTAAATTGGGGGGCTGTGGCCAGAGGGTGTGGTAGGGATGAGTGTTGTTCAGCTGTTCACAATCTGCAGCAAATAGACAATCGACAATAGGTGCAGGAGGAGGCCATTCGGCCCTTCGAGCCAGCACCGCCATTCAATGTGATCATGGCTGATCATTCTCAATCAGTACCTCATTCCTGCCTTCTCCCCATACCCCCCTGACTCCGCTATCCAAAGATTTGGATGAGGGGATCAAGCGTAATATATCCACTGTTGCTAATGGGGCAGTGTGGGGTGTCAGGAGAATATCGAGTCCCTTTAGAGGAATATGCACAGACTAGATGAATGGGAAAGGACCTGGCAGATGGATGATAATGTAGAGGTGTATATTCATCCACTTTGGTCGAAAGAAATCAAAGAGTGAATTTAAAAAAAATATGTTGAGAGATTGAAAGATGCTGACTGATTTTCTCTGCCTGTATTGAAAAATGAATGCATAATAATTGTATAATCCGCTGCTATTTCTTTATTCCATAATATAGGTTTTCCTATCTCAACCATGAAGGAACCCAGATTAGCTTTAGCTTTCAACATATCTATAAAAGCTTTGACAATCTAATTTTCATGTTCTCGCTGGGACACGTTCATATTCTACTTTCCCCTTCTTGATCAATACCTTGGTCCTCCACAGAATTCTAAGATTTCCTCAATCCTCAGGCTTCCTGATTATGCTTTGACAATATTATGGGCCTTTTCCTTTGATCTAATACAATCTTTAAATTATCTTGACAGCCAATTTACCAGGTTTTCTTTATGCATTTCAGGGATACATATTACTTGTAAACGCTATTGTACTCCTTTCAAAGTAAACTATTGCTAGTTAAATTAGTACCTCTTAATGTGACTTTCTGATCTACCATTACCAATACTCAACCCTTCTTAGATTGCTTCAGTCAAATTTAAGACATTGGCTTCAGAGTGAGCGAAAATCAGTTTGCATTTTTAAGTACATTTCTATTAAATTATGTCTAATTCCTGCACACAGCACAGAGTCTGCCTTGTTGAAGGTACACAATGACCTGCTTCTCGCCATCGACACCAGCGACTGTGCAATCTTGCTCCTTCTCGACCTCAGCACAGCGTTCGATACAGTGGACCACACCATCCTTATTGACCATCTCCAGTACGGGGTTGGCGTTGATGGCATTGCCCTGAGCTGGTTCGTTTCCTACCTCAAAAAATAGGAGTTTCTCCATCAACATAGGCAATTATTCCTCTTCCCCAGATAGCCTCTCCTGCGGGGTTCCACAAGGCTCCATCCTAGGCCCCATTCTCTTCTCTCTATACATGCCCCCCCCTTGGCCAAATCATTCAAAAGCACGGCATTTCTTTCCACTGCTATGCGGATGACACACAGCTTTATCTCCCCATGAAACCCAACAACCGGTCACATTTAATCAGCCTCATGCACTGCCTTGAGGACATAAAATGTTGGATGGCACAGAACTTCCTTCAACTAAATGAGAGCAAGTCTGAGGTCATCCTATTCGGCCCTCCTGACTCCATCAAAACGATAACAGGCAGCCTTGGAAGCCTATCCTCCATAGTCAGAATATTGCATTAAAATCAAAAATTGTATTTTTCCTCTTTTATTTATGCACTTTTAGAAGTTCCACAAAAATAAATATCAAAGGTGTTCATATTTGGTGTTCTCCTTCAGCCAAAAATCAATTACCACCAGCATGCACATGGCTCTGTAATCAATGTGCAGGAAAGAACTGCAGATGCTGGTTTAAATCGAAGATAGACACATAATGCTGGAGTAACGCAGTGGGACAGGCTGCATCTCTGGAGAGAAGGAATGGGTAACATTGCAGGTCGAGACCCTTCTTCAGACTGAAGAAGGGTCTCGACCTGAAACGTCACCTATTCCTTCTCTCCAGAGAAGCTGCCTGTCCCGCTGAGTTACTCCAGCATTTTGTAACCTATCATCGTTCTATAATGAATATTCTGCTTCTGATTTAAAATATCTGGATATAATCATTCAATTATCTAAGCCTGAAATTTCTTTAATAGTCGACATACATTTATGTAGTTTTATAGCTTGATTGTACAGATTATTATGTTCATTTGGGAAATTTCCCAACCAGCACGTAATTTATTTCTCTTTCTTTGTCAGGCCGATGCCGGGATGGTCCAATCCATCTGGATATGAAAAGGCAGATAATGCTTCAAGATGATTAAAATGTTCAGTCTCTCTAAGTCCCAGAAACTGTGCAAAGTAAAGGCACGCAGAGAAAAGAATTGACAGCATACTTAATAAGTAATTTACCTTGGAAGCAATCATCGTTTTACCAAGTCAACGTTAGCCCACAGAGACAGGAGCAAATTAGTTCATATTTCTAAGTCTGCTGTAGTTGAGAGATTAATATTTTGAATAGTAATAGCCTCAAGGTCATATGAATTTGAATACCTAAATACATGATATCACCCAGAGATGACAAAGTAAGATCACACAGAATTTGAACATCAGATTTATTTCCCCTATTTATTATGAGATATAAAGGAAGGGTATCTAATGATTATTCTGGGTTCACGTCAACTGAGAGAAATAAAAACACAAGAATGAATGTAATATTTATCAAAATTGAAATCAACTGATCTTTTCTAAGAAGATAGACACAAAATGTTGGAGGAGGTTAGCAGGACAGGCAACATCCCTGGGCAGAAGTGTTCAGGGTGACGTTTTTGGTTGAGACCCTTCTTCAGACTTCTACTCTAAGATCTGAATCTAAATCCAATAATTTTACTTTCAAGACAATATAATTCCTCAGACTACAGTGATCTCATTCATTCCCATTCTCTCTCAAGACTGAGGATGACTTAGATCCACTGGTTTTGTGGTTTTGGAGCAGTTAATGAGGTCATTGTGGGAACTGCAAAGTCTTCCGTGATGGAGCCAGGAGGAGGTTGATGAGGCAAGTGGGTAATTTGTGAGCTGGTTGCTCCTTCCGCCACTTATGCAGTATCCACGCACGCTCTCAGTTCATGGCCTTCCTCCCAATGCCATCCTAAACTCTCCTACTCCACTTTAAATGGTTGTGAGTCCGAGATTCCCGGGTGTCAGCAGGAATACTGCAAAGAAGCTGTGATCACATCCTTGAAACTTTCTCTGTCCGCTGGTAAACTCCTCCCGCGTTAGAGCTCAGATTAGTGCTTGTTTTGGGAGTCTAGTGGAGGCAAAAAATATGGTCGGCCAAAAAAGCTGACTAAGAGTAACTGGGCCCTTAGTGCTGGGGATGTTGGCCTGAGAGAGGACATTGGTTTGCTTATTATTTTAGTGAACTTGGAGGACACAGCATCAGCAATAAGTGATAGGAGCAGAATTGGGCCATTCGGCCCATCAAGTCTGTTCCACCATTCAATCATGGCTGATCTATCTCTCCCTCCTAACCCCATTCACGTGTCTTCTCCCCATAACCCGTGCCACCCATACTAATCAAGAATCTATCTATCTCTACATTAAAAATATCAATTGCCTTGGATTCCATGGCCTTCTGTGGCAAATAATTCCACAGATTCACCATTCTCTGACTGAAGAAATTCCTCCTCATCTCCATCCAAAAGGAACGCCCTTTACTTCTGAGCTTTAGTGTTATTTTCTGGTGCCTTGAGATGCCTGCTGTAAGTAATCCAGTCTCATAAACACAGAGGAGGGCAGGAATCATTGCTTAACACAGAGGAGGGCAGGAATTTTGAGCCAGGTCTAAAGTAGTGATCTTCAAATATACTTTTGGTAAATCAAGCTAAGGCTGCGCTAATAATTGAAGGAGATGGTGAATTTCATCATCTTTATATGCCTTCATCGAGGTGACTCCCAAAATATGGGTCCGCCTTTATTGTCAGTAGACAGTGTTGTATGTTGGGTGCAGTTTGGTAGAGGCATTCGATCTTTCAGATGTTGAAAGAAAGTCTTATCTTCTCATCGGCTTCAATGAATGAACCAATTTTGCCTTGGTTCTCCGCCTCTGAGCACACACAAATGGAAGTGTTGTCTGTATAATGCAGTTCAACTACTGAGATTCTGGTGAGCTTAGTTCAGGAGAGTAGTTACCTTGGGTTGAACAATTTCCCATTCATTTTGAAGATGGCTTTTGGTTTGGTTCATTATTATTGTCATGTGTACAGAGATACAATGACAGATTTTGTTTGTCTGCTACCCAGCCCAATCATGCAATACATGAATAGAAAAACCCATACACAAGTACATTAGTCCTGCAAATAGAAAAATCACTAATGTGCAGCTTTACAGCGTTATACCATTACAGTTGCAGAGAAAGTGTAGATAAAAAAGTGCAAGGTCTGCAATGAGACAGATTGGAAGATCAGGACTATCCACTAGCTTCTGAGAGGACTATTCTGTTGTCTGATAACCTCAGATTCCAATTAAATCTTTTCCCCTTCACCTTGAACCTATATCCTCTGGTCCTCCATTCTCCTACTCTGGGTAAGAGACTCTGTGCATCTACCCGATCTATTCCTGTCATGATTTTGTACACCTCTATAAGATCACCCCTCATCCTCCTGCGCTCCATGGAATAGAGACCCAGCCTACTCAACCTCTCCCTATAGCTCACACCCTCCAGTCCTGGCAAATCACTATTATAATTTTCTGCTGCCCTCTTGCCATCTGAACTCTGCGTGTTGTGTTCTGCAGCCTCATTGTATTCTAACTCCACCTTGTGTTCTCTAGGTTCATGTTCTTGTAGCTCTTCCCCCAGTCATCAGCACCTTTCATTCATTATCCAGACAAAGAGTGCCTTCCCTGACCAAGATCATTCCAGATTTACTGACCACGATTCTCTTCTCTCACAGTTCACTCCTTAAACTGTGATGGATGGTAAACTGTCCCAGAATTCCATCTCCCTGATACTGCTTCGTTGGCATTTCCCTTAAAGATTGCCACACATAGTGCATCATATTTCTTTCTTTCAGGACCTCACTTTCAACATTGAGCTAACAGCTTGAGCATCTATCTCAATTTCAGGCTAATTGCTGCTATCAATAAAGGAAGATAATCAATTTTAATTAACAATTGATCATATGACGTCATGACAAACAGAAAAGAAAATTGGATACCCCATGAGAAAATATTAACCCCTAGCCCTTCCTCTCACAAATAAGTTACTATGTGACTTTTGTTTTTGGAAATCAAATTATTTTTGATATCTTGAATAATTTTAAAGCACAAAATAAAATTGCAGACAGCTATCCAGCCCAGTCATCACACAGAAATTTGAATTCAGCTTGGTAATGTCACAAAAGCAATTTAGTAATGAATAATTTAATCAATTTTATCCTGTGCATCTGTTCCCTCGAGCACCGGGATAACATCTGGGGTATTACAAGATGCTCACTGCTAGCAGATCCATGTTCTGTGATGGATGAGCTTCCTGTAGTAATGAAGAATTCCAGTGAAATGTATACAGGATATTAGATTTATAAACATGCATGTTAACTGGTGGGTAGCTGTGCATCTTAATGTTCAAATCTATGCATGTGCATGTTTATGCATCTCTGGGGACGTGTATGTGCCCATGTGTGCGAGAGAGATACTTTTCTTGGCATCAACGGAAATGTTTGGAAAATAAGTTTTCTTTATCCTCACTTGACCCATGCTTTGTGGATATTGATAGAGCATACTTTTCTAAAAATAAAAATTTACACTGACGTAATTTAATCTTTCCCGTAACTGGGATTTGCAGGTGTTCCCTCTTGTAGTTCCGAGTTAGTGGAGGGGTTGGAAATACATCTGACTGGATAATGGATGAAGAGAGGAATAGGTTTTATAATGATGTCATGCATAATCTAAAAAAGCACATCCAGGCCCAGGCTCAAAGTTATGTTTTATGCATTAAAAATGACCAATGGAAAAATACCAGGCAACTATCAATGTGCAAGGACTCAAACTCCAGAAACCACAGATGCTGTGTGTCCTGTTGAGTTACTCAGCTCTCTGTGGTTTGCACAAACTCCAGCAATGTCATTGTCCTCAGGGGAACAGAAGGAAAACCTAGAGAATAAAATATTGAAAGCTTCAAGAAATGCCAAATATCAAATGCCAAAATATGCAATTTGTCAATTGACAGCAAACAGGCTGAATTAATGGCAGCACTCGGTGTTTGCTGCTCATAACACTTCTTAAAATTTCCTTCTTGGATTTAGTGATCAATTCTATTGGTGACAAGGAGGGTTTATACAGACGGAATTAATATCATACATGTCCCATTACCAGTTTTGTATCTTAATTATTTTTCTCAAGCCAATGGGGACTAATCAGTGACATACTTAAGTACATACAGAAATATATCTTAATATATATTAAACAATAGTTTACATGGCATTGAATCCAAGGATATTTACTGAAAATATGGTCCACTTTGTTGGCTGAGATTGTACTCAGTAATTGCTGTTTGCAATAATGGAGTCATTTCTCTGTGAATCCACCACTGTACGTTAATATTGTTCACATTCTAATTCATCAATAGGATCTCTCCTTGTGACTTAAGCCTTGAGTCCAGGCAAGATTCCTGTGATTCTTTCTGCATTCTCTCAAGCTTAATCACAGCCTTCCGACACGATAGCAACTAGAACTGTGGCCTAACCAATAATTTATACAACTGTAACATGATGCCGCAACTGCTACAATGATTGCCTCTGCCGATGAAGATGCCTCTGCCTTCTTCACCACTCGGTCCACTCATGCTGCCACTTCCCAGGAACTATGCATTTATATCCCAAGATCTTGCTGTTCAATAACCTCTCTAGAAGGCCTACCGTTCGCTGTTGGTGCTCTGGGCTGGTTTAACTTCCCAAAGTACATCTGTTTGTGCTTACCTGAGTTAAATTCCTTTTGCGGGTGATCTAAATCCTGGTGTAGTCCAGATGCAATCTCCTTCCCCTGTCTATTATACCACCAATACAGTGTTGGCTGCAAACTAATTAATCATGCCACGTATATTTTCTTCCAAATCATTAGTACATATGATGAACAATATAAGACCCAGTACTGAACCCTGTGACGTACCACTGGTTATCTGCAGGCTGCTTGAATTAAAATAAATGCATTTTAGTCTAACAGCCCTTCGTTGCCCCCGGTCTTGTCCCAGCCTGGCCTGCCCCCTGGACTTGCTTGCTTTAAACCCTATATTTGCTTCAATTTTCTCATATTTTAGAAACATAGAAACATAGAAAATAGGTGCAGGAGTAGGTTATTCAGCCCTTCGAGCCAGCACCGCCAATCAATATGATCATGGCTAATCATCCAAAATCAGTACCCTGTTCCTGATTTTGCCCCATATCCCTTGATTCTGTTAGCCCTAACTATCTAACTATCTCTTGAATACATCCAGTGAATTGGCCTCCACTGCCTTCTGTGGCAGAGAATTCCACGGATTCACAACTCTCTGGGTGAAACGTTTTTCCTCATCTCGGTCCTAAATGGTCTACCCCTTATTCTTAAATTGTGACCCCTGGTTCTGGACTCCCCCAACATCGGGACCATTTTTCCTGCATCTAGCCTGTCCAATCCCTTAAGAATTCTATATGTTACTATAAGATCCAGTTTATCAGCTTGTACTGCTAAGCAGCGTATTGGTTCCCCTCCGGTTCAGATGCAACCTGTCCCTCCTGTACAGTACTCCCTTGCCCAAGAGGAAATTCCAATAGATCAGTAAACTAACTGTCTCCCACCACCAATGACTTTTCAGAAACGCATTCATCTGCCTTAGTCTTCAATTCCTGCCCTCGATGGCATGTGTCACAAGGTGTAATCTAGAGATAATAACCAGAAATATCCTACTTTTTAATCTTCTGCCTACCTCCCTATTTTCATTATGAAGGGCCTTACCCTTTTTTCTATCATTGGTTCCAAAGTGTACAAAGACGGCTGGCTCAATAAAAAAATTTGTGACCTCTGGTAGACATCCCTGAATCTGGCATCAGGAACGCAACACACCAACCTGGAGTCTTGTTCCTGGCCACAAAGTCTCATGTCTGTCACCTTAACTATTGAACCTCCTATTGCTACTGCTTTCCTGGGCTCCACCCTCCGATGCTATGCATCAGAGCCAGCCGCAGTGTCCCAGACTTGGTTACTGCTCTGCTCACCTCCAAACAGTAACCACAACAATACACTTCTTACTGAGGGGAATGGCCACAGGGGAATCCTGCACTCCCGGTCTACCCCTTTTGCCTTTCCTGGTGATCACCCAACTAATTGTTGTCTGTACCTTTGGAGTGACTACCTCACTAAAGCTCATGTCTGTGATGGTCTCACCAGAAAGTCCCACTGCAGCTCCAGCCACATTATGTAGTCAGTCAGGGGCTGCAGCTGGGCACAGGCAGTCACCAGGAATAGTGGACATTTACCTGATCTCCCCTAGTCCACAGGAGGAGCACATAACTGCCCAGACTATTATTCCTAAACCCACCAAGAAGACAGAGGAATGTAAAAGATTTTACTTTACCATTGCTCAGCCTCCACACCGACCCCGCTCTCTACAAAGCCTCAGCACTTCAATCTCAAAGCAACTACTCCCACAATGGCCCTTCCAAAATCACCGCTCCATTATAGGTCAACTCTTTTTAAACAGGTCCTTTCCCTCCTTACAAGTGGTGCCAGTCTGAAATTAGAGGACTGAGAGGTAGAAGAACATAACAGTGGGGTTGTCAGGGAAAAGACCCGCGGTGGTAGGACTGGGAAATAGATCAGAATAAGGCATGAGAAAGACCAGCAGTGGGCGGGGAGGAGGTGGGACGTCCAGGGAGAAGATTGTAGTGCGAGATGATCAGAGAGAAGGAAGAATAACAGAATTAAAAAAGAGAATGTAGGGGAGGAGATCATGACGGGAGAAAAAGGTTCGAGGGTACTTGGGGAACATCATTGAAATGGGCAAGAAATGATGGATGAAGTCAAGAATCAGTGGCAAATGGGAACATTGGATCCCGAGGGCCCTGAAGGACATTGGAAGGGTAGTAGCTAGTTCCTGTTTTGATGAGTTCCTGCAGCTGAGTTTATAACCAGTGAATGAATATAATGTGCCTGTCCTGTAGAATGTGTGGGTATGTATGCCTGTCACACAGACAAACGGTCACATCATAAATTTACTGACAGATGCACGAACTGCCAATACCAATAAAATTCTACTGTAATTCATTAAACAAAATTGTGCGATGCAAATGTATCTCTAACGTCTGAAGTCTGATAATGGAAATCCGAGCAAAGACTCTAAACTGGAAACTGTAGCATAACTTCAGATGCAAAAAAGTAACGTTCAAAACAGCATTGATCAAAATGATTTCAATACAATTCAGAGAGACCTGAAGCTTAGAAAAGTAAACAAAAACAAAAGTTAAAGACTAAGAAAAACTGATACTGCTTTCTCCATTTTCCCTTCCTGATTGTGAGCGTGTCAACTATGAGGAGAGTCTCATCATGTAAAGATGCAGTATTTAAATCTTGGATAGACTTTGCTTCACAATAAATTAGATGCTTTTTTTTGTTCACCCCATCTGGTTTCAAGTTTGATTGCTTCCATTATTTTGGACATGCTCGAGGTTCTAATATGATTGTTCATATCCTTCTTTACAACAGCAATATTATTTAATGGGCCAATTACAACCATAAATGGATACAGCTACAGTTTATTTTTGATGCATTGTAATCTATTTGTAAAAGGAAAAGAAGTGTAAATTTGCATAGCTCACATCACGTCATTTGGAAATGACTCAGTGACATGGAATTAACTACTTTTAAAAAGAGTAATTTATTATGTAGGCAAATAGGTCTGGCACTATACTCACAGTAAATATCACGTATAGAAATTAGATACATCATCAATCTTTGGACATTGATCAAGTGAGACAAATGTTTGCCAAGATACTTTCTGCGTCCATGACAGAACAGCAGGGTTTTGTTAAGTGCAGATCTTGTTCGATGTGCAAAATCCACCCTTTATTCATCATATATAACCATGATTGCAGAAAGTGCTGCCATTTCTTTGAGCCCAAACTTATTTTCAGAGTTTATGGAGAGGATGAAACTAATGTCGTGCCAGAGGATTCTGAGAGCTTCTTCATGATGCAGTCACCACGTAGTTGCAGAGGGTACAGAAGGTAAAGACGTGGGTGGTCGTCACACAGTGTAGAAGGAAGATGCTGGTCGTGCAGAAATCTCCCAAGTCAGTGACACTTTCTAATTAGCTTTCAGATTTGCACACCAGGTTAGGTGACTAATGCAATAACAACCAAGTCCCCAGTAGTAGGGGGTGGGAGATGAAAGAAATGTAGAATTCACAGGGGATCAGCACTTAGGGAAAAGCCTATTATTTCTGCTTCTATGACTGTGCTTTCTGACTGGCATGTTATACAGTCGTACAGTGTGGAAGCAGGCCATTCAGCCCAACTTGCTCACACCGAACAACAGGTCACATCTATACTAGTCTCACTTACCTGCGTTTGGCCCGTATCCCTCTAATCCTGTCCTATCCCTGCACCTGTCTAAATGTTTCAAGATCCTGCTGCAATGTTGATAAGGTAAAGCTTATCATCAAGGAACACTGGACATGCCGATACATAAAAGCATAAGGAAGAAGTTATAATCCGTCTTGGAAATAACATCCAAGTAGAAATTGTACTGAAGAACACCAGGCAGTGTTTCAGGAACTCGGAAGAACTCGGAACACAGGATCACAAAGCTACTGTAGTAGCTTTTGGATTATTCCCAGATCTATGTGCTGGTAAGTATAGAAACAAGTAAGGAGTGGAGAAAATGTGGAGAACTGAGGGAGAGGAAAGATTATAGATTCTCAGGGTATTCGAGCATGCTCTGGAAAAAACTGTACGACATACCTGCACTTGGCAGGCCAATAACATCTGCATAACTCAGGATCAATGTTCTTACTGGAAGATTAGCTAATACCTTTATGGACAGTTAAATCGAATTTGTCAGAGGAAAGATCACCAGAAAGAAAAGAGTAGAAATTAGATCAGAGGATAGAAAAAAAGAGATTAGAAAGCCCCCCAAAAACAACAGTAGCAAAGGAGATGTTACATTTTTTATACAGTCTATCCATAACATAACTAAGTTTGGTAATTGCAGGCACCAGTTGCTGTGTAGGATTACGTTGTGTATACAAAAAAGGAAGAGGATGGATGAAAATGTACAGATCTAATTGGAAAAGACATACATGACCACTTTAAATACCATTCCTTATTCACAGCTGCCTTGCCCTTCACTTTAACAGGAATGCCTTGATCTCTCACCATCACACCCTTAGAAGCATCCCGCATTCCAGATGTCCACTTTCCCACAAGCATTCGACTTCAATCAACTTTAGCCAGTTCCTGTCGAATACCAGCAAACTTGGCCTTGCCTCAATTCAGAACATTAAAATGTGGGCCTTATCCATATGGATTTTAACGCTAATAAAACTGTGGTCACTGGTCGCAAAAGGCAAGCTCACTAACACTTCAGTCACTTCCCAAGAGTAGGTCAAGCTTTGCCCTTTTCCTTATAGGGCCATCGACATATTGCCCAAGGAAACATTTAACAAATTCCACCCTGTTTAAACCTTTGGCACTGTGGTGGCCCTAGTCTCTATTAGGAAAGTTAAAACGACTTACTATGACCTATTAGTCTTCCAGGTGCCTGCAATCTCCTGGCACATTGTTCTTCTAATTCCCATTGACCATTTGCGGGTGTATGGTACACTCCCAGCTAGGTGAACTTTTTATTTCTCAACTTCATCCATATAGCTTCACTGAACAAACCATCAGTAAAGTCACCTCAGACTACTGCCATGACATTCTCTTTAATCAATAATGCAACTGCCCCTCTTTTACCCCTACTACAATCTCGTCTGTAATACCGGTACCCTGGAACATTATACTGCCAGTCCTGACCCTCCCATGCTACTGTAATGGCTATAATGCCCCAGTCACACATATGTACCCAGAGTTCATCTGCCTTACTCAACAGGCCTCTTGCAATGAAATAAATGCAACTTAAACCAACAGTTCTGCCTTGCTCCCTACCATGCTCATGCCTATCCTATCTACTGAACTTGCCTTCCGTACCAACTTCACTCCTGCTTCACTCCTACATTGGATCCTCTCTCCCTATCAATCTAGTTTCAACCCTCCAGACTAGCACTTGCAAACCTATCCTCCAGTACATGTTCCCTTCCAGTTCAGGTGCACCCACCCATTTTGTACAGGTCACATCTGCCCCACAATAGATCCCTATGGTCCAAAAATCGGAATTTGCCCACTGCAGCAAATCCTCAGCCACATATTAACTGTCCCATCTTCTTGTTCCCAAGCACATGAGCTCATTGAACCAGGAGATCACTGGAGACCCTACTTTTTAAAATCTTTTGCCTAACATATAGTATTCACTTCACAGTGCCTCATCCCTGTTTCTATCCATGTCATTTGTGCCGATGTGCTACTCACCCTCCTCCTCGAGAATGTTGTGCAGCCTCTCAGAGATATCCCAAACCCTACCACCAGGGAGGCAACACACTACCCTGGAGTCTCTTCTCCTTTACTTACCAACTTTTGTAATGTTTCTTTTTGATATGTCTTTTCCATCAATGTTTTTTTCTTTGCTGATCATCTGGATAAGCATGGTTTAATCAAGGGCAGCCAGGATGGACTGGTTAAAAGCAAATAGTTTCT
Organism: Rhinoraja longicauda; assembly: GCF_053455715.1. NCBI lineage: Eukaryota > Metazoa > Chordata > Chondrichthyes > Rajiformes > Arhynchobatidae > Rhinoraja > Rhinoraja longicauda. The sequence continues at coordinate 24,464,214 of NC_135963.1, read as the reverse complement.
GACCAACGTGATGGAATTCTTCCGAGAAAGCGGGACGATTGGCTTGAGATTGTCCACAAGATATTATTCTTATGGATGTTTGGAAAACATTTGATAAAGTGATGCACAGGAGGCTTATTAAGTAGGTGTAATCTCAGAGTATTAAGTGGAAAGTGACAATATGACTAGCTTAGTGACAGATAGTGGGGGGAAATGGTTATTTTCCACGATGGAAAGTGGAAAACAGTGGGTATTGTTCAATGTCAGATTTGGCTACTTGCAGTTTTTATGTGATCTACACCGAGATATGGGGAGCAGCATTATAAATTTTGCAGATAATATGAAACTACTTGACTTAGTAAATGGTCGTGTGAATGTGATTAGCTGTAGTCTTCAGGATGTGTGCAGTTTTGGTCTCCAAATTTGAGGAAGGATATTCTTGTTATTGAGGGTGTGCAGCGTAGGTTTACTAGGTTAATTCCCGGAATGGCGGGACTGTCATATGTTGAAAGACTGGAGCGACTAGGTTTGTATACACTGGAATTTAGAAGGACGAGAGGGGATCTTATCAAAACGTATAAGATTATTAAGGGGTTGGACATGTTAGAGGCAGGAAACATGTTCCCAATGTTGGGGGAGTCCAGAACCAGGGGCCACAGTTTAAGAATAAGGGGTAGGCCATTTAGAACAGAGATGAGGAAAAACTTTTTTAGTCAGAGAGTTGTGAATCTGTGGAATTCTCTGCCTCAGAGGGCAGTGGAGGACAATTCTCTGAATACATTCAAGAGAGAGCTAGATAGAGCTCTTAAGGATAGCGGAGTCAGGGGGTATGGGGAGAAAGCAGGAACGGGGTACTGATTGAGAATGATCAGCCATGATCACATTGAATGGCGGTGCTGGCTCGAAGGGCCGAATGGTCTACTCCTGCACCTATTGTCTATTGTCTATTGTCTATTGACATACGGCAAATAGCAACACGAGAAGGGATATGCTTTGGGACAAATATAAAGGTTCTTTATTATGGAATACTAAATTTCAAAACCTGGAGATGAACAGAGAAATAGTATCGGAGACGATAGTAATTGCAAATGCTGGAATATTGTTCAAAATGCAAAGTGCTGGAATAACTGAGTGGGTTAGGAGAGAATGGATGGATAACATTTCGGGTCGGGACTTTCTTCAGATTGAAGAACCAACGAAAACATTGTCTATTCCAACCAATATGTTACCTATCCATTCCCTTCATAGATGCTGCCTGATCCGTTGAGTTATTCCAGGACTTTGTGTTTTAGTTGAGAGAAATCCTACTGTTCAGATACATATTCTTACTTTGCAAGTCAATAACGCAATTCAGCAAATACTTTCATCAATAAACGGAGGAATGGGAGATAAAAACAATGAGATTAATTAAGTTAATAGTCAGGAAGTTAGTTCGGGCTACATTAAGTATTGTGCATAATTCAGCAAATCACAGAGATTATTGCATGAAAATAGACTAATTTGCTCATCAAGTGAAAGCTAGGCCTGTGCAAAAACTTTCAAGTTGATTCTGCAACTTTCAAGTCTTTACTGAATTCTGTTTTTAATACCACAATTAAATCCACTGCCATGAAATCCCACCATTCCACCCCCACTGCCACCCTTAGCAGTGCAGTCCATGAATGGATCATTATGAAAACAACCATTCATTACTATAAATTCATGGCACCTTCCTTTCAAAAACTGTAGCAATGTTAAAAAAGATAAAATGGCAGTTGCCAGTTTTTATTATGAGTGAAGCATTTTGCTTACAAGGAGAAATTCCTTGGAGAATTTCCTTGGAACAGAAGTGATTAAAAAGTGGCCAAATGGAATTTTTCATGATGGTGAGAGATCTTTGCAGAGTTTATAAATACAAAATATTCCTTCTGGCAAAGGGAACAATTACAAAAGTTAGGAAATTCAGAATCATCTGCAAATAATCTAAAAGAAAAAAATATTTCATTGTTGTGATGTGAAATGATGATGGAAGCTGATTTCATGAATAATTTAAATAGGAAGTTTTGCAGGTATTTATGCAGGTTCATAAGGATGAGGAACGAACGTACATCGTTATAGACAAAATATTGGGGCCTGGGAACTCACATCGCAATGGGCTGAATAGTTTCCATCTGTGGAGACACAAGAGACTGCAGATGCTGGAAACAAAGTGCTCGAGGAACTCGACAGGTCAGGCAGCATATGTGGAGGGAGTGTGCAACTGATGCTTTTGATTAGGATCTATCTTCAATTTGATGAAAGGTCCCTGCCCGAAATATCATGAGTCTATTCCCCTCCACGGATGCTGCGTGACTAATTGGGTTCCTTCAGTAATTTTAGTACTGGTCTCCATCTGTGTTAGCGAAATAAATAAAGCACAATTCATCCTTGAAGCTCCACCTATGCCAGTTAAAATGGATTTTGTCCAGTATTTCATATAAAGATTAGTACACATTGTCAGTGCTTAAATGGAGTATCAACCAAATTTATTCATTCAAATTCTGGAGAGAGTCTTGAACCCACCATCTCATTCCACAGAGAATTAATTAGGACTGACTGAGCCAAACCAGCACTCCACCATGCATAGTTTCAGGAAGAGTAAAGATTTATGAACCCCATTGGAAAGTTGAATATTTTGCCAAGTGCTGATCAAAAGATCAGAATGTGAAGCATCATATTCTCTGAATGCATTCAAGAGAGAGCTAGATAGAGCTCTTAAGGTTAGCGGAGTCAGGGAGTATGGGGAAAAGGCAGGAACGGGGTACTGATTGAAAATGATCAGCCATGATCACATTGAATGGCGGTGCTGGCTCGAAGGCACCGCACCTATTGTCTATTGTCTATATTTCTGCCTGTTTCAGGCATAATTGATTTTGGCTTGAGTAATTTGATTCAGATAAGCATTTGAGACAGTGTCATCCAGAAAACTTCTTCTGGGTTATGGTGGTCGTAGTGAAAAGTTCAAAATTAATGAACACTGAATGAATCCCAAACACTAATTGCAATTGTTTTACATTTATGTTTCATTGGCTTTCAAGAGCCATCATTTTCCATCATTATTTTTCAAATAATTCCACTTACTACTGACTTTGCAAATTTGCCAAATCTCATTTCATTCAGCATCTAGTTAAAAAAAAAAAGCAATGTCATCTGAAGTTGGTGGTTTCTAGCTTTAAACCAGGACGAAACATCAAAAATGATCTCCGAGGGTAACAGTTTAGCCATATCAAGGCTCTTTCAAATTCACCCAAAGGATAGTTGGCGAGAACTTCTTCTTCAGCTGACATGAAGTACTAAATATCTTAGGGCACAATTCAAATTCTTGGCTAACAAAGCTATACCATTTTGCTGGAAACCAACATATTTTAAAAAATGCATTTCTCAAATGTTAAAAGGCATATGCTGCAAAGAACTTTTCCACTCATCAATCTTTCTTCAAGCCCTGTAAGAGGATATGATCCTAATAAGCCATTTTTTTAGTTTTTAATGAACACGTGAAGAAGAAAAAGGTTCAAATCCTGTCTTATTGCTTGCTGTTAATTCACTTAAGCATGAAGAAGACATCTGGTGTTAGTTAATGGGAATTTCTTGGGGCAGTTCCATAAATTCACTTTCTATGTTGATATTCCGGCATTAGCACTACCAGATCCACCAAGCATTGGAAAGAAAACTATAGCCAATGCTTTTATTCTGATTTTGTTAATGTTAACTGCTGGAAGAGTAATTTTGTTTATGGCAGCAGATGACTGTAGAGGCGGGTGATGTGAACACATACATGCACATGTTGAGAAGAGAAGGGATAAATTTAGCACACATGTGCCAAGATAAATACCAGTAATTTGATTTTTGTTTTGTAAAAAGAAACTCACCACATTAGTGTTGTATTTATTCCAAGCTTTTCCAAGTTGAGAGATAAAGCATTGTTGTAGCTGTTCCATACTTAAATATATGGTGGTAAGTTGAAACATTTGTCAACACCTCACCATTCACTACTACACTGAACATAGAACATACAACAGTACAGCACAGGAACAGGCCCTTCGGCCCACAATGTCCATACCAAACGTGATGCAAAGTTAAATGAATCTCCTCTGTCTGCACATGATCCATATCCCTCCATTCCCTGTATATCCATGTGCCTATCTAAATGCCCCAATAATACCAACTCTGGCAGTGCATTCAAACAAATTGCCCCTCTCACCTTAAACCTATCCTCTAGTCTTTGTCATTTCCATCCTGGAAAAAAGGTTCTGACTTCCCTATCTATGCCTCTCTGATCAGGTCTCCCCTCAACTTATGATGTTCCACAGAAAACAATCCATGTTTGTCAAATCTCTCCTTATAGCTAATACCTTTTAATCCTAGCAGCATTCTGGTACGCTCTTCTGCACTCTCTTCCTGTAATGGGCTAACCAATACTCCAAATGTGGCCGAACCAAAGTACTATAAAGCTGCAAGATGATATCCTCAATACTCAATGCCCCAACTGATGAATGCAAGCACACCTTGCACCACCCCGTCTACCTATTTTGCCATTTACGGGTGGAACTCAAATTGATGGTTTCACAATGATGGACACTAACTTATAGCTTATTTTTTATTCTTTAAATCTTTAATGAAGCTATCTCCTTTCCTTCCAGGGAATGTGCCAGAAAACATAGTTACAATTCATTTAAAAAAACATTCAGCCCATCTTAATTCATTTATCCAGAATACAAAGTAACTCTACTGTAGTATTGAGTTGTTTCTGATTGATTCAAGGGTGCTTTCATCGATATGTATTTCATGTGCAAAATAGGGGATATTCTAACCTTTGCCATTGTATGTCATAATGTTGGTGCATTTTAGATACCTCCCTTGATTTTCTCTTCTAGGTACAACTATTTTGTGCTATTAACAAACAATTAAATTACTCTCTTGTATGAGGAGTTTTGTAATTTTAGTTGTACCTTTATGTTAAGTGGAAAGACATAGGTTACCAGTGCTGGAATACACCTGGCTGAAATTTAACTTCTTTACACATCAAATGAGTAGCCATGGGCCTCTCTTTTCAATGGCAATGTGGAACAGACACTGTTCCAACCATTCTCTGGTACCACTCCACAACTCCTTCTCTGTTACAATAACAACAGCATTGGTACTGCTTCCTACACGTTCACTACTAGCTTCCACCCCACTCTCAAATTTACTTGGACCATTTCAGACACTGTTCTCTCTTTTCCGGATCTCTCTGTCTCCATCTCAAATGCCAAACTATACGCTGATATTTACTATAAACCCACTGACACACACATCTACATGGATTACACTTCCTTACACAATGTCTCTCCGAAGAATTTTATCCTTTTCTCCATATTTCTCCATCTCCGCTTCATCTTCTCAGAGGAGTGCAGAAAAGATTTACCAGGATTTAGCCAGGACTCAAGTGCCGGAGCTGTAGGGCAGACTAGGATTTCATTCATTGGAGCACAGGAGATTGGGCAAACTAGGATTTCATTCTTTGGAGTGCAGGAGGCTGAGGGGTAATCATATAGAATCATGGGAGGAATTTCCTAGGTAGGGGAATCAAAAACCAGAGGACATAGGTTTAAGCTGAAAGGGGCAAGATTTAATAAGAACCTGAGGGGGATCTTTTTCACTCAGAGGGTGGTAGTTATATAGAATGAGCAGCCAGAGGAGGTAGCTGAGACAGGTACTATAACAGTTTTTAAAAGACATTTGAACAGGTACATAGATTGCAAATTTTTTGGGGGAAATGTGGGCGTGAGAACAGCTTAGATGGGGCATCTTGGTTAGCATGCACAGGGTGAACTGAAGGCTCCGTTTCCATGTTGTATTACTCGATGATTATGAGGCATTCCAATGCAAGACATCTGAAATGACCTTTTTCAGAAAATATGGTTTCTCTATTACTGTGATTGATTGAGCCCTTGCTCTTGCATTTCATTCTCTTCTCGAACTTCTGCTCTCACCCCACCTCCCTCCAAACAGAACAGAGATTGGGTTCTCCTAGACCAGGTGAGGGAAAAATACATATGCATCACCACCAACCTTGTCTATTGCATTCAATGCTGATGATCACCTATAACGTTAAGACCAAGAGCCGACTAGACAGCCAATTTGCAGAGCACCAGCGCGTTGTCCACAAGACCATCCTGGACCGGTGGCCCAGCACTTTAACTCCCCCTCCCATTCCCAGTCTGACCTCTCTGTCATGGGCCTCCTCCAGTGCCATAGTGAGGCCCGCCGGAAATTGGAGGAGCAGCACCTCATATTTCGCCTGGGCAGTTTGCGGCCCGGTGGTATGAACGTCGACTTCTCCAACTTCAGATAGCTCCTCTGTCCCTCCCTTCCCCTCCTCCTTCCCAGATCTCCCTCTATCTTCCTGTCTCCACCTATATCCTTCCTTTGTCCCACCCCCGACATCAGTCTGAAGAAGGGTCTCGACCCGAAACGTCACCCATTCCTTCTCTCCCGAGATGCTGCCTGACCTGCTGAGTTACTCCAGCATTTTGTGAATAAATCGATTTGTACCAGCATCTGCAGTTATTTTCTTAGACCATCCTGAGCACCTGGTTGTATGCCATTTCAATTCCCCTTCCCATTTCCACACTAACTTTTCTGTCCTTAGCCTCCTCCACTGCCAGGGTGAGGCCCAATGCAAGTTAGAGGAACAACACTTCACATTCCACCTTGGTAATTTACAACCCAGTAATATGGACATTGAATTTTCCATTGTCAGGCAAATTCCTCCTCCTGTGTGTTTTCCACCCCTCTCTCTCTTTCTGGTGCTCCTCGGTCCTCTCATTTTCATCCACTTTCCCCTACCACCCCCTCCAGTCCCCCATCATTTATCTCATCCCCCTCCACCTACTACCTTTACATTTTACTCAGCTGCTACCACCCGCTTCTGGTTCTGGTTCCATTTGCCCTTCACCTCTCTGCCAATGGTCCAGAACAAGGTCAAAGTAGGTTTGGAATATCATAACATAGGAGTTGAAGGGGGTAAAGCTAAAAAAATTGTCTTAGCCCATTGTCATGGCATTAAAACAGTCATTGGGTCATGTAGCATGGAAACAGACCATCTGCTCCTACCATCTCCATGCTGACCATTGAGTATCTATCTGAACTAATCCGATTTAGCACTTGGTCTGTGGTCTTCCGTGCCATGGTGATTCAAGTGCTCATCTTACACTTGTACTTTAAACATTTGGATGGTACTTGAATCCACCACTCACTCAGGCAGTGTGTATGTTGTTGTGTAAACATTGCTGTGTCTTACCTCAATTCCATAAACAGTGTTCTGTTGTGACATTCCTGGAACAGTATTGTTAGTTGCCCCTGAGTAAATCCCCATGTCAGTTCTAGTCCAAACGGTGGACCCAAAACATCACCCCATTCCTTCTCTCCAAAGATGCTGCCTGTCTCGTTGAGTTACTCCAGCTTTTTGTGTCTATCTTCTAGTCTACATTACTTTATTAACATCTGAGTTGTATATATCACAACTACCATCTTCTAGCCCAACAGCTATGACATCAGCGATTGGCATTTAATAGGGAATTTTGCTGTCTTAAAAATGTCATAGACATCATAGAAAATTTACAATAAAAAAGGTGGCCATTCAGCTGCCATACTGTACTGGTTAAAAAAAGAGCAACCAGCCTAAATCTACTTTCCTGTTCTTGATCTTAAATCTCGCAGATCACACCTCATTAAGTACCAATTGCAAGAATTTATTAAATGTGTTGATGACTCATTTCAAACCAGGCCATGCTAACTAGAAATATCTCCAAAAGTTCTGTACTCCCAGTTAAATATAATTTCAGTTGTATGATAGTATTTTCTTAGAAGTTGTCCAAAGAAATGTCCAGGCTGTTACCTTTCCAGTGTAAGGCCTTTCATGGGGATCAATTATTACCAAAAATGTTTTGTCACTCGTTGGCTGAGAAACTGGCCTTGTGACCAATAGCTGCACCTGACATGTTTGGGAGTGGGTTTCAATACTGGCAATGTCAATGTCTAGGAAAAATAACAATCTACATCTCTGTGATAGGAGACAAATGGGGTTCTAAAGTCAAATCTTGAGCTAGGAAGGTTGTGTATGTCCCCCTGAAATTGAACGGAGATGAGGAAGAACTTTTTCAGTCAGAGAGTGGTGAAGGTGTGGAATTCTCTGCCTCAGAAGGCAGTGGCGGCCAGTTCGTTGGATGCTTTCAAGAGAGAGCTGGATAGAGCTCTTAAGGATAGCGGAGTGAGGGGGTATGGGGAGAAGGCAGGAACGGGGTACTGATTGAGAGTGATCAGCCATGATCACATTGAATGGCGGTGCTGGCTCGAAGGGCTGAATGGCCTACTTCTGCACCTATTGTCTATTGTCTATTGTCTATTGAACACTCCCATGACCATTCTCTCCCATATCCCTTGGATCTGGCCCCAGGTTCAGACTTAACTCATTGTATTTGCAGAACGAAAGAGGGGAAAATATTTGGCCTTGGCTGCTCCTAAGTTTCCCAGCAAACAGTACATATTTATTGATCACTATAAAATGATGGACATTGAACTTTACAAATCAATTTCCAAACGTTTAAACGTTCTTAACAGACCCTTTAAACTTTCTCTGCAGCTTTTCAACATCATTCAACATCATTCATAGAAAAAGATCGTTACCCATTTTTACCAATGTGCTACTTGTCTACATAAAATTTCATCTGCTATTTTCTGGCTACACACATATATTTCCAGCTCCCTCTGTAATTTCTAAGATGGTTCTAATTTGACAATCTTGCTAATTTGATATGATCTGTAAATTTGTCCAATTTGCCTCAGGTTTCTGGATCTAAGTCAGTGATGTAAATTAGAAACAACAGTTTCTAATATATAGCCATCAGCCATTTCGCTCAGGATAAAGTCATTGGAAAGATTTGCTGGCTAATGAATGAATTAACAACAGAATCATAATGAATATTTTCAGCAAAAAATAAAATGTCTTAAATGGCTGAAAATGGCATTTGATTCGGTTTCTGTAATATTAGCTGAACAGGGATAGAAGAAGCTTTTAACTGGAACTCGTGGCAAATGTCTTGTGAGTGTTAAAGATGTGTCAGAATTACAGAATTATAGAACGAGATCCTTATGCTAGAAAGAGATTTACTCAGATATTGCCAGGACTCAAGGGCCTGAATTGCAGGGAGAGATTGGGCAGGTTGGGATGTTAGTCCTTGGACAAGAGACTGTAGGGTGACCTTATAGATGTGTATAAAATCATGAGGGGCATAGATAGGGTAAATGCACACCATCATATTTCCAGGCTTGGAGAATCAAGAACTAGAGTGGATAGGTTTAAGGTGAAAGGGGGAAAACAACTTGAGGGGCAATATTATCACACAAAGGATGGTATATGTAGCTTGTTCTCTGGTGGAACAAGCTGCCAGAGAAAGTGGTTGAGTCAAGTACTATAACAAGATTTAAAAGACATTTGGACAAAAACATGTCCCTGCTGTTAGGACATACTTCAGCCTGGGGTACGGCTGCCTGGGAGAGACAGCTAGACTTCTGCCTGTTTTTCGGCAGAGCTGAGGAAGGTTTACGACCACCCTTTGGTCGGAAGAGAGGCAGCCCAGAGGATGCTACATCTCCACCAGGGGATACGCTCTGTTGCCGATTATGCTATTGATTTTCGAACCACTGCTTTAGAGAGCAGTTGGTGTGATATCCCTTTGCTCAATATCTTCATCCATGGCCTCAATGAGAATCTGAAGTTAGCACCCCGGTTTATTGTCCCTTTCTCAATTCTCAAGATCATTAACCGCTCTGCTGTCCACCTTAGACTGCTTCGGTCCATGCGGATTCACCCCACCTTCCACGTATCCCGGGTAAAGCCTGTATCCTCCAGCTCCCTGTCACCTGCTCCTCTGTTACCTCCGCCTCCCCGCATCATTGACAATGGTCCGGAGTACACGGTGAAGCAACTGCTGAAGTCCCGGTGGCGTGACAGAGGGATCCAGTACCTGGTTGACTGGGAGGGCTACAGTCCTGAGGAGAGGAGCTGGATTCCTGCCCGTGACATCCAGGACCCCTCCCTGATCCGTGACTTTCATTAGCAGTATCCGGACCAGGAGGCATCCATGGGAGAGGGGCTCCTGTCACACTTGCCATGCCTCCAGACACTTGAGAATCTTTCCACATTGCGCCCCTAAGCTATTACGAGTTACACCTGTATTTAATCTGCTCCCCGAATCTATCACTTGGTACAGATACCAATTGTGTGCCGACTGATCAGTTCTGCATTCTGTCGGTTCGATAGCAGTTCTGAGTTCTGTCAGTTCCAGGTCTTTAGCTTTTGGTTCCATTCGCGTTTGGATTTTGGGTTTTCTTCAGTACTTCTCGGTGAGCCTGCATTCGAGTCTTTTCCATTTCTGAGCCTTGTGACAAACTTGGGTAAATGGGATTAGTGTAGATGGCCTTTTTGGTTGGCATGGATGAGTTGTGCTTTTTGGAGTCAATTACTTTTTGAGTCTCTGGCTCCATGACTCCATGACCGACCTTGGTGTTTGGCCCACTGAGTAGCTGTAAACCATCAAGCACCCATTTACACCATTCCATTTCATTTCACCCACAACTCACCAATTCCCTGCATGCAAATGTTACTAGTCATAGACAAGAGAGGAAAATTACTATGTCCAATTCACTACCAACCTGCACATCTTTGAGATGTGGGAGTAAGCCAGAGCACCTGGAGGACACCCAAGTGGTAACAGGGAGAGCATGCAGAGGCCACTGATCACGATTAACCCCAAGTCACTGGAGCAACGAGGCAACAGCTCTATCAGGCCCATATCTATAACACACTTACTGGTACATTTCTTGTAGTTTTTATCACATTCAGTGAAATAAAGGTAAAGTTGAGGAAGGGTGGCATAGAAATGCCAAAAGGTACAACTATAACATCAATGAATGAATATTTTGATTCAGTTAAGAAGTTATTTTAGTGAAGGATCAGTCACAAAGCATGGTAAAATCTTAAACCGCCCTGGGTTCAACTTCTAGTTAAGTAGTCACATTCTAATTTTTTTTAAAAACAGGTTATAAAGATGCCTTTTTTGTAGCGATGTCAAGTCAGTCCCTCTTTTTGCTTAATTGTTCTCAAACATGAAGTGGGATGCATATGTTATTAAGTGTTTTTTGAATGGAGGAAAACAATTGTGATCTTAATAAAGGGAATATAGCAACCTAAGCAGTTCCTACATTCTGAAACTGGGTATCCTTCAGTTTGATCATAATCATGCGTTAAATCTGAGTTTTCAAATCTCACTATTTTAATGGTTGTGGACCTCTAGAGCAATGTTTTAGGCTTGACACTTAATCTATAAGTATAAATCATTTTGTAGCACTATTATTTCTTAATTACCATGCAGATTCAGGTACATTAAATGACTGCTCATCCGTGATAAATGGTTGATGGAAGTGATCTCGGGTTAGCCACAATCATCTACTAATATATTTGAATCTGCATTTTAATATTCATTAAAATTCCAGTTATTTACTGTATTGCTTATAACCCATTAACTAGCAAGAAACGACACGCATAATGACAGTTGACACAGTGGTCCCTACCACAGCTGCTGTTTAACTCTTTCTACAATCAAGATTCAAATAATAAAAAAACGATAATCACGGTTGATGATTTTTCAAAATGAAGACTACTGAAAATATCTGAAAATATGGGCAATTAAAGTGTAATGATTAATTATGAGTAAATACTTCTTAAATATGTTTTTTAATAAAATTGCGATACTTTAATATTAATAATTGAAAATGTGTTATGCGGTATTTGATAAAATGCTTATAATCGAGCATATTTTAACCTCAATGATTTGATGTTGAATCATATTACTGAATCTAACTGGTATTTAAATAGAGTAAGTTTCTTAGTACAATAAGTATTGCGGCCATTAGCAAGAAGGTATGATCAATGATGAACCAAACAAGAGTAGCTGGAAATACCTTTGGGAATGGCGTCCACAATCAAATGAGGGAAGTCAATCCTGCAGATTGACTTTGAAGGCACTTAGAATTAATTGACCACAAAAGAACTGAAGATATTGCTAACTGATTACATCATCAGAAAATTCTATTCAGCAACTCATTAATAAATCATTATTTTATCATGACAAGCAAGGAAAAAAAATCTGGGGTGAAGTAATGATGACCCGTTGCAATGATTTGGAATAGTGTCATAAGTAAATGGAGGTTCAGAGAGCAATGAATAACAGTGGTAAGAATGAGGCCTTGGAAATTTTAAAATGGTAACATGATAAACAGCGAAAAATAAGTGGAAGAAAAAGGAAATGCAAATGAAGAACTTCAAGAAAAAAATTAAATTAGCTTGAAAAATTCCTGCATGCCAAGAAAAAGGAATGATAAAGCAGAAATATGACAATTAGCAATAAGTGTAGATCTGTTGATCATGGAGTTGGGCATGAAACATTGTTAAATGAATCCTTCACTTTGGCATAGAAAAACTAAGGTTGACCGGAAATGAGTGGAGGGGAAATTTATCGGCAGTAATTTAAACAAAAAGCAGTGGATAAATGAAAGAGATTGAAGCCAGATAAATTTCCAGATGGCTTCCTACCACAGCGATTAATCAACTAGGCAAGGAAGTCTGGGATACACAAGCTAAAGTGAACTAACTTAAAGGTTTGGCTGGAGCCAGCAGTATTCCTTTACACCACCAATGGAAATCAATATTAGAGACAATAAACCGTTTCAAACAATCAGCAGTATGGGATTGGCACAATTCTTTCCCTCCCCTTGTTGTAACAAAAATAAAACTCATCCCCAAAAGTTCATCCTATTACTTGTTAACTTACATTAAACATATCAAATCAAACAAACATGTTATATTCTCTGCAGGCTTATTCTCATTTATTTATAATGTGTATCATTTTCCACAATGTGCATCATAAGACCCACCTACCGGATGAGACATCTCATCTGCAGTCTCTGCAACAGGAAGATTGGGAAGTCCAGGTCAAGAAGCTTCTCTCTCCATGTTGACTCCCTCACCATTTGAATCAGGTCCATTATGGCAGCCATGCCCTTAAAGTCTTGGTCAGCTCAAACTGCGACAATTTGCGATCAATGATGAGGCTCCCCTTACTGACATTGGACCATGAAGTCATAATGGAGTTGCCTCTTTTAAGGGACATTAATAACTTTTCTTTCTTTTGTCACAAGTCATCCCCTGAATGATGTCAATGGTCAGGTGGATGAGTTTTAGATTTATCAGCTGAATCGAAATAAAACATTGACACATTGCCACATAGTAGGAAAAAATAAATTATTCAAGGTGTTCAGCAGTATTTGTTCCACACTATTACTTTTCAGGAAAGTATTTTTCTTTTTCTACTTTGTTGGAACAGTCATAATATTTCTAAATTAAAAATGTGAAGGATCAATTAATGTTCCAATTTTAACACAGGTCATGTGGCTGCGTTGGCAGATCAGCAGTGGGTGGGAATCCATCTTTCTTCCCCTTGAGTGGAGTCCCAGGGACTCATTTACATGGTGCCCTATTGATCTTGTCCAAAGCTGGCAGGAATGAGTTGCAACCTATATCGTGTAGTGGGGGCTAATGAAGGGAATGGTTGAAGGTTGTGGGTGGGGGAGAGAGTTCTATTATGAGGATCTGGTTGGCACTTGGAATCAATGGAAGCAATCTCCAGCTAACTTAGGCATTTCTTGGGGAATGAGGAAGTTTTATGAGTAGGAGTGAGATATGAACTGACATGTACCTTCAGTGGCCAGAATCGATTTTATTCAAAGTGCATTCAAAGTTTGGTTAGTTTTGGTCAGCCTTGTAGTTAGAATTGAGTGTGGTACACCTCTTGACGTTTTTGAGACACAATATTACCATTTAAATTCAGCTCCAGTTTCTCCGTGTGAGAAATGGAGCAGGAATAGTAAGTAGCTGGAGCATTAGCCTTACATGCCTAAACTCAGGAAAATTAAAATGAAGGTCAGAGAATCACAGGGTAAAGTATATCACCATGGAAGCTCCTCAGACTCAATGTTCCAGTTGGGAGGAGGTTAGAATCAGCTTCCTAACTCCAAGAATAGATAGATGATAGCCATAGAATTGAGTTTTGTATATACGTCCATTACATTTTGTTGCATTTTCAGCAGTAGGCTTCCAAAAATTTGGGTATTTAAAATATCATTACTTTACCTTTCTCATGAGGTTAGCAGTGTTAAAAGAACTGAGCAGTAGTTTTTGTTCCAGCAAATGTCCAAGTAATTCCACTGAGCCCATAGATTGGAGCTGAGGCGTTGAGATGCGATTTCTGTGTCAAATGTACAAGTTGCAGGCAATGTAATTGCATTTTGAGTTTCAGCGTGCTGTGTCTGTGATTGTTTAAACACAGATGCCTGATTACAATTCCTGATACTGATTATTTCCAGTCTCAGCTGCATCATCAGAAATCAAAGTCTAATCAGGGTACAGGTGGTTCCCTTCAAAGAAAAAGAGGGAGAGACAACTGATGTGATTTAGCAGCCAATCCCAATGCATTGATTGCACTCAGTGCTTTGCTTTCAACCAGTTAATAACTTATACAAGTTAATCATATGTAATTTCACCATTTATAATTTGATGGTACAGGTCTTGTTAGTCTGGGATCAGATATCTTTATTTTTTTCCACTCTTATTTTGCCTAACTTGAATTCATAAGCAAAACCTACTTTGATTTATTCATTTCCAGGATATGGGCATTTGTTGTCCATCTCTAATGGGAAGGCGGTGGTGAGAAATCTTCTTGAACCGGTGTGGGCCTTCTGCTGAAACTACTTCCACAATGTTAGTAAGTAGAGCTTTCCAGGACTCAGAAGTCATATAACGTTGCATCATGACTTCCTGACTCTTATACTCAATGCCCCAACCAAAGAAAGCAAGCATACCAAATGCCTTCTTTACCACCCTATCTACTTATGTTGACACTTTCAGGAAGTTATGGATTTGAATCCCGATCCCTCTGTTAAAATAGATGCCAACAACGTAATAAATATTTTCAGTTAAAATTACTTCATTAGTTTCACATCCATCAACAGACTTTCTGTTCATCCTGGTACATTTCCTCTCTCATCATAACTCAGAATTGATTAATGAGCCTCGCCATCTATCTTTTGAACAAATTCTGTAAATCTATGTGGATGTCTACTATATTCCTTTTATCAATGCAGTGACCAAATCTTCAAAACTCTATTTAATTTGTCAAACATGAATGCTTTTTTATCAGTCCATACTCTATGCCCTTGATCAACACGAGCAATTCAACATAATATCTTGTCTGATCTTAAAATATGAATTCCAAAGTGTACGCGAAACTAATATTAAACCAACTTAATTATTGTTAGTCCTTCTCGACATTCTTGAATGAAGTGCTTTATTACCCTTCAATCTCTTCTACATTTTCCCTGTTTAAAAAGGATTGAAAAGTTGTGATCAGAAACATTGGCTTAAAATTCAAATGCACGATGCCCTTTGTTTGGGTAATGCAAGTACCTGAAGAAATGTTTCTGTTTCTTTCTCTGCAAATGCAAGTATCCCCATCATTTTCTGTTTTTGTTTCAGATTTCCAGTTAATCATATTCATGACTATTAACCCATAAGTCAATAGCCTATCATCAGACCCTTCATTTTCATCAGTGACTTAAAAAGATAATATAGCTTCTCTCTCTTTAAATGCTGCCTGAACTTCTAAGCATGGAACATAGAACATAATACATAGAACACTACAACCAGGGGCAGGTCCTCTGGCCACGATGTCTGTACCAAACATGATGCTGAACTAAACTACTTCCTAATTACCGACACATGGCATGTACCCCTCCATTCCTGGTGTATTCATGTGCCTACATAAAATCCTCTTATATGCTACTTTCATAGTCGCTTCCAACACCAACCCCAGGCACTGAGTTCCAGGCACCACTCTCCACGCACAAAATTGCCCTGCACATCTTCTTTAAACTTTTCACCACCCACCTTAAACCTGTCTTCTAGTATTTGACATTTCCACCCAAGGTAGAAAGACTATGGCTGTACACTCTATTTACTTTTCTCATAATTGCATAAACTTCTGTCAGGTCCCCTCTCGGCCTTTAACGCTTCAGAGAAAACATTTCAAGTTTGTCCACCATTCTTTAACACTAATAGCCTCCAATGGAGGCAGCAACCTGCTAAACCTCTTTTGGACATTCTTCAAAGTCTCCATATCCTTCCAACATTGGGTATTAGTATTGGTTTACTGGTATTGAGTTATCATTTCTACATGTACCAAGATACAATCGGAAAAGTTTGTTTGTGTACCATGCAGTCAAGCCAGATGACTAGAACTGCACACAATACTCCAAATGTGGCCAAACCAACAATATATAAAGCTGAAACCTGATGTCCTGACTCTTATGCTCATATACCTCACAAAGTCAAGAATGCCATTAGCCTTCTTCGTCACTCTACCTACTTGTGTTGCTATTTTCAGGGAATTATGGACTTGGATCCCCAGATCGCTCTGCACATCGGTGCTGCCATGAACTGTATACTTTCCCCTTACACTTGACCTCCCAAAGTGCAACACCTTACACTTGACTGGATTAAACTCCATCTGCCATTTCTCTCTCCATATCTGTAGCTGATTTATATTCTTCTGTCTTCTTTGACAGCCTTCTTCACTGTCTGCAAGTCCACCATTCTTTTTGTGTTGTTTGCAAACCAACTCATAGAGTCATAGAGTGATACAGTGTGGTTCAACTTGCCCATACCGGCCAACATGTCCCAGCTACACTAGTCCCATCTGCCCATGTTTGGTCCTCAGGTTTCTATTAAATGTTTCCTCCCTCACCGACCAACATGTCCCTTCCACACCAGTCCCAGCTGCCTGTGTTTGGCCCATATCCATCTAAACTTATCCTATCCATGTACCTGTTTAAATGTTTATGAAACTATCTTCTCTGGCAGCTCATTTCATATACCCACCACCCTTTGTGTATAAATAGATACCCCTCAGGTTTCTATTAACTCTTTCCCCCCTCACCATATACCTATGCCCTCTGGCTCTCAATTCCACTACTCTGGGCAAGATACTATGTGTGTTTACCCGATCAATTCCTCTCACAATTGTGTTCACTTCAATAAGATCACCCCTTATCCTCCTGCACTCCAAGGAATAGAGTTTTCGCATGCTCAACCACTCCCTACAGGTCAGGCACTTGAGTCCTGTCAATATCCTCGTAAATCTTCTCTGCACCCTTTCCAGCTTGTGGAAGCTTTTGGATTGCAAAAAAAAACCTGTGAAAGTTCCGCAAAGTATTTGTCATCAAATGGCCTCATTCTTTGAAGGAAGTAGAGGCATTCCTCTACTTAGTGATTTGAAAAAGTAATTCCCAAGCTTGGGTAGAATACAATGATATGACATTAACATTCTTCCAGTACATTGCCCAATCAATTTAAACACCAGCCACAGTATATGGCCTTTTTAAATTTCCCTAAAGATATTGATTCCATCAACAAATTCAGCTGCCACAAAACTGTATCTCGATCTTACATTCCCATCAAGGCATGCAAGCCATGATCCTGACTAAAATGTTGCAATTGAGCCAATGTTAGTGTAAACCAGTGTCAAACATGGCTATGTCATTGCTCCAACGTTCAGTCTTTTTCCTCAAAATGCTGCAATTCATTTTCAACAAGTTTCTTACTGAGTGAAATCAAACTGCTGAATCTAGTTTCGTCCACATCCACACATGCAACTTTAGGTAATTGTGGTGGAAAACATGGGTGGTTATCGTTTCCCTTATCCTCAGAATTTCAAGAGCAATTTGAGTGCATTTACGCAACATAGAATAGTTCAAAATCAAAATACTGCAGAATCTTGAAGTCTGAAATTAAATGTAGAAATTGAATAGTTGCAGCACATAGAGTTATCAGGGATGGGGCAACGTAGTTTGAGTGTTATGAGTCAAAAGCTGGGGGTACGATATTCAAAGAGGCAGTAGTCAGCCTGTGTGTTTGCAAAGGTGGTGATAAATCAGGGTTGAGCAGATGCTGCTTGATTCTCAGAAATGTCTGAGATGATAAGAAAGTGCAGACCTCCCAAGGCTGGCTGACTACTCAAGCACATGAAATGCCCTGAGAATAATAATAAACAGATTGTGCTGCATTATGTATGTGGAGAAGAAGAAGTTGTCAATGTGACTGCTGCTGTACATTACCATTCTTATGCATCCTGGCATGCTTTTCGATCAATCTTATTTAATCTCACATGTTGAAATAATAAAGATATGAAACTGTAGGAGTTCTGAAAAATCTTAAGGAAACTTATGAGCAATCAAAGAGTTAGTTCATATATCTCTGATGAGTTGGTTATTTGTGAATATATTTTTCTATTCATGAAAAAGAGTTGATTAGATTATCTCTTGAATTCACATGCCTGTATTCAAGAAATCAGATAGAATTGTCCTTATAGCAACCACTAGTCCAGTTCGCATCAGCTAAATTAATGAAGAGATTCAATCTGCAGCTTTTTCAATCTGTAAAGCTTTGTATCACTCAGAACAGTGTATGTGCTAAGCAGACGTAGGAAGCAGATTTCTTAAAGAAAGTTCAGAAGAGCAATTTTATTATAAATTAAAATTTAGTGCAATGGAGTCGATTTCTCCTGTTTATAGCTCAATTTAATAAAGTCAGCAACATTTGGTTAAATTCTGATTTTTTGTTTATACAGTACCTTTGCCAAGAAATGTAATTGTAGAACATTATTTTTTTCAACATTATTCCATTGAAAATCGATCTTTTCCAGTGAAGTGTGATAACAATCCATTTTTAAAGCTTTTTTCCAATGCTCCAGAAATTCATCCAGGCATTTCTTGGCATGATATACCCTAACTCTCTGATACAATCGCTGTGTCAGAATGCATGGGAAGACTTCACTCCAAATAAAACACAACATTTGGAGATTTGCAAATAAAACACCAAATTACATTATTTGGAGGCATTTCATAATTGAGTATTCCTGGGACAAGAGAAACGCGTGCTAATGATGCAACGCAAGGAAGCAGGTAGATGAAATACTTTAGTTTATGAATGGGTCAGGTCCTATACTAGAGACACGTGAGACTGCATGTGCTGGAATCAGCTGAAGGAACTCAACTAGTGAGCAACTTCAGTGGGGGGAGAAGGTTAACCTTTCAGGTCAAGACACTGTATCAGGACCTAGAGTGGAAAGGGAAGATAGCCAGTATAAAGAGAGAGTGGTGAGACTGGAGCCTGGGGCGACGGTATGACAAAGGAGAGTGAAGGATGGCAGGCAGGTTAAGCTAGGTGGGGAGCGAGGGGGGTGGAGTTGTGGTCAGAGGCTTTTGGATGATAGATGGAGGCAAGTTAGGGCTGACGACAGATGGGGTTAAAAATTGGGAGATTCCACGATGGGAACAGTACATTATTTTACCTTGTGTTGTTCTTTCTGTGTTGAAATTAAAACGTCTTTGTCTGACTTCCCACTCAAGTTTAAATCCTAAGGAGCCCTTGTTTCCTTCATGGCCTCTTACTTTCAAAGTGGAAAGGGACAATGAAGGACGCGAGGGCTTCTTACATTTAAGCTTGAGTGGGAAGTCAGGCAGATACCTTTAATTTCAATACGGAAGGAATACAACGTAAAATAATGGACTGCTGACAGCTACTATGCCTATGCTTGCATTAACCACCAGGTTAGACATCACCCATCTGAGGAAGGGTCTCGACCCAAAACATCCCTTCTATCCAGAGACATTGCCTGTCCCACTGAGTTACTCCAGCATTTTGTGTTTATCTGCAGTTAAAACCAGCATCTGCAGTTCCTTCCCACACAGGGTATGAATAAATGCTGGTTTGATCTTATTTTGCTCTCCATGGTGTTTTTCTGGTTGCCATCTTCATTTAATGACCACTATATTTGTCAACATTTCTTAAATCTATATTATCAATTCTACTTTTCTTTATTATTGAATGTCCATACGTATATTCTGGTTAAAAAAAAGTCTGTATTTAAGCATGAGTTTCATTAATTTATAAGTGACTTATGCACTACTGTCTCACCACTGGTGTTCGAAATATGACTTGTTTCAGGCATGTTCTCAAGACATCGAAAAGGTAACCATATCCAGTATGGCAATTGGCACTTATAAAACACATACAACACCAGAGGCTACAACACAGATTTCATCCCCGATCTTCATTTTACATTATATGGTCTACTGATAGACCAGTGGCTTGTTTTGAATTCCACAGATCTACTTCTGCTCTCAAATCATGCATTAGGTTAGGCTTGATGCAGACTCCACAAACCCATTCATTTTAAACCTAATAGAGAGCAAAACAAATCAAAACACAAATTCCTTTGTACAACTAAGGCAGTTCAGCATTCAAAGTTTAGTTGGGGTTTGTGGTGTTCAATAGCCTGAAGGTTGTTGGGAAGAAGCTGTTCCTGAACGTGGACATTATAGTTTTCAGACTCCTTTACCTTCTTCCCGGTGGCAGGAGTGAAATGAGAGTATGGCCAGGATGGTGTGGGTCCTTGATGATACTGGCTGCCTTTTTGAGACAGCGACTCCTATAGATCCTGCCAACAGTGGGGAGATCATTAGCCATGTATAACTGGGCAGTGTTCACCACTTTTTGTAATCTCCTTTGTGCCTAGGAGTTTAAGTTGCTGAACCAGGCCATAATGCAACCTAACAATGTGCTCTCTACCGTACACCTGTATAAATTCAAGAGTGTATTCATTGACATACTGAATCCCCTCAGTCTTCTAAGGAAGTAGAGGCGTGGATGGGATTTCCTTATGAATGCATTAATGTGTTGGATCCAGAACTGATCTTCAGAGATATGCACGTCCAAGAACTTGAAGTTATTGGCTCTCTCCAACACCAATCCATTGATGAAGACAGTGCAATTGGTGGCCACTTACAACAACAGTCAGGTTATTTTCTATTTGATTTCAACTCTGAAGGCATGTTCCAAGGTACATGAAATTAACTTGCATCATTTTTGAATAGGACAAGTTTAAAATGAATATAAACTCCTCCAGCAGGTATTCTCGTATGTTTCCAACTCATCGTCCTATTGGTACAAGAGACTAAATTTAATGGGTTTACCCACTAAAAAAAAAATCAACATCATTAAAAATCTTCCAAATGTGTGCAAGATACATCTTCTGGATGCACTGGGACGCATCCTCAGTGATGTGACCTGGGGTCATCGGGTGTTTCGGGTCTCACAACATCAGATACCCTCGCCCAGGCGACCCAGCCGGGGTTGATCAGGCCCCGACTTGCGTCCCAGCAGCAACTGCCCACGGATCAGCCCTCTTAATCTAAAGCCATCTAGTGGCTTTCTCTGCGGCTTCGCTTGCGGATTGAATGGCCCTCTTCTTTGCCAGCCCCGTAATGCCCAACTGGTTGAGGACTTTGCAGAGTGAGCGTCCTGCAAAGCCTCTACAGCCCACCTCTATGGGTTCATAGCATGTCTGCCAGCCTCTGTGCCGGCACATCTCCACCAGCTCCTGGTACTTTGCGCGTTTCCTCTCATTTGCTTCTTCCATACACTCTTCCCAGGGCACTGTCAGCTCCAGAATGATCAGCTGTATTGTCACTTCAGAGGTGATGATCATGTCTGGCCAGAGTGATGTTGCTGTGATGTGCTGCGGAAATGTCAGCTGTTTGCCCAGATCGACGTGCAGCTGCCAGTCAGTGGCCGTGTAGAGGAGGCCCGCCTTGTTTTTGGTTATGGTCGAGGCTTCTCTCCAGCTTTGACAAAAGTGATTGATTTCTTCGGGGCATGGTGGTGTTTGCTACTACTGATGGCAGTGGCTATGCTCTCAGCAACCGCCTTAAGCACCTGGTCATGGCGCCACCGATAGCGACCTTCCCCAAGGGACTTTGGGCAGCTGCTGAGGAGATGTTCTAATGATCCCCTTCCAGTGCAAAGTGGGCAGGAAGGTGTCACGCTCTTGCCCCAGACGTGGAGGTTTGCTGGGCTTGGTAGGGCATCGTAGACAGCTTGGACAAGGAACCGGACGTGCTGGAAATCTGCCTGCATGATGTTTGACCAGGTAATCCTGCACTGCAGTATGTTCTCCCACCTTGTCCACGCTCCCTGCTGCCTGAGCCCCACCGTCCTGCTCACACGCTCTTCCTCCACACCTGCTCGGACCTCTTCCTGGATGAGATGGTATCTTTCCTTGCCCTGGGCCTTGCCCTGGGCCTTGCCAACATGGGTCTTAGGGAAGTATCCCAAGCCCGCTCTGCCAGTTGCTATGACTCCCACCAATGCCTTTTGTCTTAGGCATGACTCTGCCACCTCCACTGCTTTCTCTGCCCTCCATTTCCACCCTGTTCTCACCTCGATGCCATCCGATGACACCTTTTGGTCCCTGGAGTCCCTGTACTGTAGGGCTTCTCTATTAACAATCAATCTATTAACAATAATTATTTTGTCTTATACAAAAGTGAACATACACTTATTTCCAAGAATCAGCCGGTGCTTTCTATGCTGCTTTAATAAATACACATTATACATCAAGAAATAAATGGCAACAATTTATTTATATAAATTAAAGATTGCCAATGTTTCTGTCTAAATTATGGTGTTGGTCTACTTGTTCACAAATAAGATCATGACGTCTCGTGTATAGTGTGGTGAAGTGTATGGAGATGGCTGATTGGAACATTCTGGACTCAAATGTTTCTTCTGCACAAGTGATACAGGGATGCTGTAAGTTCTTGATTTTCAACATTCACTTTTTTTCTTCCATTCCAGCTTCCTCACATGAATGAATGAGCCCCACTCCAGGCGGGAATGCGCAACAGTATGATCCAATGCTTATTTTTGAATATCTTTTACTGTCCACCAGGTGATCATCAACCCTCAGTCAACTCTTTATAAAGTAGTTGCTTTGGTATTCTGTCATCAGTCATTCTTTTGACATGTCCTGCCCACCTGATCTGTGATTCATTCAACAATGTGCAGACGTTTGTGTGTGCACAGAAACTGTGTGTCTGGAATTTTATCTTGCCACTTAATGTGAAGTATTTTGTACAGAGAGGTCACGTGGAGATGATTAAGCTGTCTGGCATGCCTGCTGTACACTGTCTGCGTCTCACAAATATAGAGTAAGGTGGATATGACAACAGCACGATGTACCTTCAGTTTGGTCTTTCGACTGATTCCTCTTCATTCCCACACTTAGTCTTCCAGAGGAAAGCTGTTTTTGTGCTATCCTGTTGTTCCCATTGCCATCAATATTGACAGATATTGAGAAAGTTGTTCCGATCAGCAGTGCAAGTTGGCACATAATTTCTATTTTCGTTGTGCTAATTGTAAAGCCAAAGCTGGTTGCAATTGTGTCCAAGCTTCCCTGCATATCAGCTGCTGAGCATGCATTGAGCACACAGTCGTCAGCAGATAGGAAGTCCTTTAAGGAGATTTCTCATACTTTCATTTGACTCACAGTCTCCTCGGGGTAAAGAGAACACCATCAGTTCTGTAGCTAAGGTTGATTCCATCTTTTCTATCAGGGTAGGTATCCAACAGCATTCCAGAAAACATCATACTAAACAGGTAGACACAAAATTCTGGAGTAACTCAGCGGGACAGGCAGCATCTCTGAAGACGAGGAATGAGTGATATTTCGGGTCGAGACCCTTCTCAGTCCGAAGTTCCTCTCGACCCGAAACATCAACCATTTCTTTTGTCAGTTCAGTTAAGGGAAAACAATTCCCACAGTATCAAATGAAGGCTTTTGCTTCATTGTCTTCTCCATGATGAGATTGCCTGATGAAGTTTACAAGGACTAAATTGAGTTTAATGATTTTGTTAGGCATGCGATTCAGTTCAGAAGAAGTAATGGATGGAATGGTCTGTGTGGGCACTACTGCTATTTTGATGGATCTGGGACACAGTTGACAAGAACCTTGCCTATCAAAGTCTTATTCCACAAGCACACATGTCTTGCACAGATCCACCAACATAAAATGGACAAATGATTAGAGAATGCAAATGAGCGAAACGGGTTTGGTAATTAATGTTGAGATTTATTTTTGGACACCTTATCCATGCGTCATCCGAACTGCCAAACATTTGCATAAAGCTGCCAGCTTCAAGAAAATGATTGACAGTCCAGAGGAATGTAACTTTTCAACTCTAGGTGCAGCTTAGAAAACTGTCAGAACAGAACACAGCCCACAATCTGGCAGCAAAAGGACATTTACTGCAATTAATCAAATGTGGAAAAACTAGATCACTGTATTTCATCTATATTTATTATGTAACTGCAGAGAGTCAACTGGCGTGTACAATACAATGTTTTATTAACAGTTACATTTATTGCACACACGCACGTTTGATAGACACTAAGGTAAAGTTCCCGTTGTTGCTGTGCAGAGCACACTAAGGTAAAATTCCTGTTGTTGCTGTGTGGAGCACACTGAGGTAAAGTTCCTGTTGTTGCTGTGTGGAGCACACTGAGGCAAAGTTCCTGTTACTGTTGTGTAGAGCACACTGAGGCAAAGTTCCTGTTGCTGCTGTTGAACACACCACTCGACTGGTGTCTTCCCTCTCTCCTCCCTGCCAAAAACCCAGTAACGTGACCGTTCCAGCTCTACTGACGAGGGTTCGATCAATAAGTGGCTTGACCACTAGATGGCGACACATGACCCCCCCCCCCCCACGCCCCAGAACCGGAGGAATGAAAACGAGCGGGCATATGAATGAGACAGCCCAAACTCATAAACACATCACCTTTGCTCGGGAATGCAACCGGCAGCGATGAGGGTGTGAGCGGGCGGGACGGCGGATGCCCCCGACGGCGAGGCAGGGCCACCTGCACTGGCTGACTAACCTCCAAATGAGCCAGCTTCAGACAAGCCATCTAAACACTCTTGCCGGCCACCCTTGTCGAGCACAAGAGTCGAGGTGCCGTGCTGCAGCACCCAGAAAGGACCCACATTTGGTGCAGCGGCATCTGGTGAGCATCATGACGCAGGAACACATACTGGCAGTTCTTGAGGGCAGATGGAACGTGCGAGGGAGCGAGCCTGTGACGGGACGTCGGAACAGGAGAGAGCGTGCCCACCTTCTCTCGGAGACGCTCCAGCGTGGACGAGGGCGGTCCTGCTGCCCATGTGCCGCCGGAATGAAATCCCCAGGAACCGTAAGCGGGGCGCCGTACACCAACTCAGCGGAGGAAGTATTCAGGTCCTCCTTCGGGGCAGTACGGATCCCCAACAGAACCCACGGCAACTCGTCCATCCAATCCGAACCTGTGACCCGTGCTTTTAAGGAGGCCTTCCGGTGGCGCTGAAAGCGCTCGACCAAACCGTTGGATTGCGTGTGGGTGGTAGGCCGTGGTGTGGTGTAGCTGAGCTCCCAGCAGCCGGGCCGTGGTAGACCACAAGTTGGAGGTAAACTGTGCCCCCCTATCCAAAGAATGGCCACCAGCAAACCGGAATGAGCGATCCAGTGGGCAGCGAGGGCACGAGCAAACGTCACCGCAGAGGTATCAGCGAGTGGGACGGCTTCCGGCCACCTCGTGAAGTGATCCACAACGGTGAGAAGATAAGTGACATTCCTGGATGGGGGCAGCTGACCCACGATGTCAACGTGGATATGATCAAACCGCGGTTGAGAACCGTTGCCGACCAGCTTGCACAACCTGTGCCACTTAAAGTTGGCCGCCACCAATGCCATCGTCGCCCGGATGGAATGGGGAGCCAAACCATGGACCATATCAAACACCCGACGGCACCAAGTGGCAGGGATGATGTGTCGCGGCTGACGGGTAGACACATCACAAAGCACCGTGGTGGCAGCGGGACCGAAACGTTCATCCTCCAACACCAGGCCGGAGATGGCAGTACGGTAGGCGAGCATTTCCTCATCCTCGTGCTGTGCCGACGCCAGGGCCACGTAGTAGATACCCGGAGCCAAAGTATGAATGGCATTGACGCCGGTGCGGGATAATGCATTGGCGACTCGATAGCTCTTCCCCGCCACGTGCTGAATACAAGTCGTAACTCGGAAATGTAGGCCAAGTGATGCTGCTGCCGAGACGACCAGGGGTCAAACACCTTCGCAAAAGCAAACGTAAGCGGCTTGTGATCCGGAAACGCCATGAAAACCCGACCCTCAAGGAAATTACGAAAATGCCGGACAGCCAGGTAGAGCGCAAGGAGCTCACGATCAAAAGCACTGTACTTCCGCACAGGAGGCACAGGTGCCGACTGAAAAAGGCAAGGGGCTGCCAGCTTCTATCAATCAGCTGCTCCAGCACTCCGCCCACAGCGGTGTCAGAGGAGTCAACCGTCAGAGCTGTCGGAGCATAACAAACAATATTGCTTTTAGTCAGAAAATCATGGCTCTGATAAAGGAAGTTCACCCTTCATTTCTTTTAGAGCACACTTTTCCCAAGATAAAATGAAATTTAGAGAAACCTGCCTGAGAATTCTAGGTAATAAGTTCCTCCTAAACAATACTCATCAATGTAGCCAGGAATTGCTCATAATTTTTACTTATTTTCTGCTGAGAGAGAGATGTAATGTAGATTGTGGTAATATGAGGACTTGCATAGTGCTTTAGCTTTCTTTAAACACCAGTAACAGAAGGGCTAACAGGAAAAGTCTGGCTCTTGTCTCCAAATTACCACTCAAGCACAATTAGATATCCGAGCAAGATGAGAAATAATAGGCTTTAAAATGTCTTAGAAATACATATGTAAATAATTTCATTTGTGTAACACTTTCCATGGTCTCGGGACATCCCTAATTCATTTACAGTTAACGAGATACTCCTGAAATGTAGCAATTGTTACAATGTGAGAAACAAGCCTCTCAGAAAAATGCTGATCCCGTGATTTACAAGCATTATGGGTTTTTTTCAAACTACATTCATTAAGATTATCTTCTGAATTTGAGAGTGTGGTCCATGGCTAATTCAATTGGTAATTAGAACTCCCCAGGAAATCAGATTTATTTGGAGAACATCTTGCTATTATGCACTGTATCTACGTGTATTACAAAAACACAAACAGAATATGCTGGCAACACTCAGAAGGTCAGGCAGCATCTGTGGGAAGAAAAACAGAGGCAATGTTTCAGGTCAGATCAGCATTTGTAGTTATCTCATTCCGACCTGAAATGTTGACAGTGTTTCTTTTCACACACACACTAGCCTATCCTGCTGAATATTTACAGTATCTTCTGTTTTTGTTTGAGGTTTCCAGCCCCTTCAGCTTTTTTTGATTGTCACTGTGCGTATGGCTCTATGAAGAGCTGCAGTTGTCCATATTAGCGTATCAGATAAGCGACAATCCAAATAGATCACAGAACTGGATAGAATCAATTGAATATTTGAACCACTGGGAAAGTTACTTAATATCTCCAAGACTCCAATAGTTTCAAAATTGAGAGCAAGAATTAGTAACAAAACAATGCAATTTAAACATAAAATTTCCCCAATTAAATGCCAATCAAATAGGTCAAATTAATCATTTTGTCAGTGCGACATTAGAGCCCTATGCACAATAATTTAAGGAGATTGCAATGACCCTGTGAGATTAATACTCTCCATCTCCCTTCCCAACGTCTATGCTTTTGTGATCTCAAGTCCGTTTCATGAACTGAGAATGAACTAACCGGTGATCTATTACATTACATGTGATTTAGATTTAGTATTGTCAGCAAATGGATTACTGCAGTCAAAACAGCAACAATTTATTTTGAAACCTATGAATAAAAATGTAATTAGGAAGTTATTAATGCCTAATTACATTGTTAGTCATGCATCCACAATGCAAGATTGGGTAACAAAAATAATATTGGTACACTAAGGTCCTTTTAATTATTCATTTATAACACATTGGTGGTCATAGCACCTCAAAGAACACTGTGAATGAATATTAGAATTAAAGTTATTGAATGTTGATTTGTGGAACATTAAAAAACATAAGATTAGATAAAAATAGAGCTTTAAATTGTGTTTTTTCTCTTTGATTTGCAAATAATTATAAATTGGTATAATTGCTGTAATCGGTCAAGACTATGGTGTAGATAATCACCGGTGGATTGAAATAATAAGATCATTCTTACTAATAAATGTCATGAGAGGGGTCTTATTACTATCAATCTGCCCTTGAATCTCCATTACATCAATAAATATAGTGCGAGAAATTTAAGATATTACTAGGTTTAATCATAGGGTTATTCATAGGTTTAAGGTGAAGGGGAAAAGATTTAATAGGAATCTGAGGGGTAACTTTTTCACACAAAAGGTGGAGGGTGTAAGCTGCCAGAGGAGGTATTTGAGGCAGGGACTATCCCAACGTCTAAAAAACAGTTAGACAGTTACATGGAGAGAACAGGTTTGGAGGGATATGGGCCAATTGCGGGCACGTGGGACTAGTGCAGCTGGCACATTTTGGCTGGTGTGGGCACATTGGGCCAAAGAGCATGTTTTCAAGCTGTGACATTCTATGACTCTATGACTATGCTATAGTTCCGAGGGATCCTTCATAATATAAACCAGCCTAGTTCCTTTCCATGAAAGACACAAAAGTGGTCGAAGGTTGCTGGAAGTTAACAGATTTTGCAGAATCAATAGCCACAAAAAAAATCACTTTTATTCCCGTAGGCTTCAGCATTCACTTGCTTAAAGGGTGAAATATAAAAAAGGTATCATATGAGCATGTGTATTTCTCCACTGGCTGTGAGATATCTATTTAGGCAGTCAAAGTAAAATAAAATTCTCATTCATTGTTTCCATTTATATAAATTAATTTTAAAAGATGGCTTTGCAAAATGGAATTTCACTTTTGCTCAGTAAGGAAAAATCAAATGTTGTAAAACTTCACCCAATATATAATCTGAATGGTACGTGTAATATCCAATACTGTAAAAATAACTCCATGAGACAAAACATCCAATTAGTGATGAGCCATCTGCTCTCTCTATAAATATATGCTTAACTTGTGTGGATGCATCTGTCCGAACTTCTTGATGAGTGATATCCCAATTCAAAATAGTGAGGATAGACACTGTAGGAGCCATTTGTGTTGGTGCTGGCTGCTTTAGCATATTATATTATTTTGTCTAGATATATCTCACCGTATTATTTTGGACACTTGGGGGCTGTCATTAGATGAATACATATATGGGCATAATGGACTGGGAGGAGCCAGAACAAGGTGGTGTATCTGGAGACACAGGGACTGGGAAGAGTTAGACACGGGGAGCTTGGAGAGATACAGACCTGCAACAGACCTGCAACGAGAGCTGTGGGCAGACAGGGAGAACAGAACAGCCAGCTATGACTTGAATGTGAAATAATTACAGCCTGGTATGTTCATCTTCTTGTTTGTACAACTACTTCAATAAACAACTAATTAAACTGAAAATACATCTGGAAAATCTCTCTGTTGGTTTGCGTCAAGAGCAGTCCGACTCCCTGTGGTGTAATGACAATTAAAAGAGACTTTACAATTTCCCATTCAGTTAACATGCCTAGATCAATGTCCCAATCCTTGCCATTCAGATCACCTGCCCAGCTACACAATTACATCCTTCCATCCAATATAATCCTCTCTATACAACCCCGATCATCCCACAAACATCCCTTACCCAGTGTTTCTTTCTCCCAACTACATCACCGGTGTTCCACACCAACCAACATGTGCCACCACTTGATCCACTCCTCTCACACTTCTTCAATGATCTCCATTCGCCGCGGCAAAGGGAAATTGTAGAGAGGCCTATGTCAATGTTTATGCCATGTATAACACTACAGGCCTTGCCCATGGTAGAATGACAGTCTGGGAGCTTCCCACAATCCTACTGTGAATCCCACACAACTGAAAATATAGATTGTTTCTATGAAAATTTGAAAATGTTTTAATATTATCACAATTATACATAACGATGGCCCTTTAATCCTAAAGAAAATTACAGTGTTATGCAGTGTTGCAATCAAGGCAAGTATGCAATTATTTGCTTGCTATCCAATGGAATGGTTGTTTTGAAATCAGTTCCAATCAAGATTTGCAACGATCTGTAGAGGACAGAAATTATTCCGGATGTCAAAAATTGTTTACTTCAAACACCCATACCTCAAGGAAACGGGGAGATTGTTCATGACCATGATAGAACTTTGTGAAGATCAAAACCCTACTCCTCTTGTTAACTCCTCTGTACATATTGCATTCTAAGGGACAGAGTACATACAAAGACTTTAAACAAGATAAGAATATATACCATGAAATATTAATTCAAAAGTTCAGTCAACACTGTGGTTCAATACAGAACCAGATTCTGAAAAGGAGGAGTGGTTCCATGCATACATTCAGAAAACAGAAGTTGTTGAATTATTTGTTTGCAGTTTCCATAAACTAAATGAACGTGATGAATTTGGATGACCAAAAATTAACACATTTGGGACAAAACTGCAATTAAATTTGCTGACAAAGACGTCATGGAAGCTGCAAATTAAATCAGGGCTGACACTAGATACAGGTATCTACATGATCTGTCACTCAGAGCTGATGAAATGCAAAAACAGCAGATCAAGAGCCAACTGAAGACCTGCAAGAGGTTACATAAAAGTCATGGTTTAGAAGTGTAGATAAGGCAAAAGAGAATGAATCAAAGAATGAAAAGGATCTCCTAAGACAGAGAGTAGCATTATCTAGTGTATATTGTAATCACAGCCACGGCCGAGAAGAGAACTCTCCAGAGAACAATTAAAGATGCAGGAAATGTAATAAACTGGCACATTCTCAAATGATCCGTCACACAAAGGTTGTTAAAGCAGCGATCTCTCATAATAAATCACACCACCAGGATTAATTCTGGTCTGAGTCACCGGTGATGACGACAAGCAAATCATGGCAGGTCATCAGTAGCAAGACTGTAAACTTTAAGATTGATAACGGTGCAAGTACACAAACAGTTTCCAGTTAAAGCCATTGACATTAAGTAACAAAGCCCAGGAGGAAAACCATTGCAAGAGCCAATTCATATCATTCACTAAAGGAAGAACATTTGTTTCAAATTTTGGAAGGGTAAATAAAAACAACAAAAGCAGCTGATAAACCTGAGTAAATTCCCAAACTTACAGGTGGGATTCAAGCCAATTGCAGTTATTGTTAAAGTACTTTTGTACATCGTGGCAAAAATTAAATGCTGTTCAGTGTAACTCACCTTGCAGCATATTCTCTTTAGGATTTGGAAATTATGAGTTAAAATCCACTATTACTTTGAGCACATAATCTAAGCTAACACTGTAGGAATGCTTCTCTGACGAAAATACTGATTTGTTTTTGGTGTCAAAGTAAGTCCTTGGCAGCTCATTCAAATGGGTCTAAGAAAATATCTATTCACTATTGAAAAAAAACCAGTATGGCACCTAGGCATACAATTGCTGCGTCCTAATAATCCCAACCAAGAATTCCTCCTTATTGGAAGCAATAAAATAATTGTGCACACATTAATTGTCATAATTGATTACAGAGCAAATTTGAATGCATTTTAAAACTAATGCTGCTATTGGTTTGAGTACTTAATTAAATCCTTCCATACAAGGTTTTTATTGTCATTGTAGGAATTAGTTCAAGATACAAATGGATTGCATAATATGAATGAGATACAAATATATGTTAACATGATAAACTACCACAATTTAATTGCTGTGAAGATTTGCTGTTCTAAGGATAGCACCAAATATGGATAGAATATTTCAAATAGTTACTCCAAATGGGAGGCCTCATAATTATGTTCTAAGTATGTAGTAAGTTTGCAGACGACAATAAAATTGGTGGAGTTGTGGACAGTGAGGACAGAAGTTAAAATATGCAGCGGGATCAGCTACAGAAATGGATGAAGAAATGGTGGAAGGCGTTTAATCCGAGCACCTGTGATTTGGGACGTTGAATGCAAGGGGAAAGTATATAGTTAATGGCAAGACCCTTAACAGCAATGATGTACAGAGGAATAAACATAGAAAATAGGTGCCTCGAGCCAGCACCACCGGGGTCCAGGTGCAAAGCTCCCTGAAAGTGACAACACAAATAGATAGAAGAGTACAGAAAGCTTATATGATTGTCTTCATTGGGCCATTTAGTATAAGAGTCAGGAAGTCATGTTGCAGCTTTATAGGATTTTGGTTAGGCTGCCTATGGAGTATTGACTGCAGTTCTATTCGCTCCATTACAGGAAGGATGTGGAGGCTTTCGAGAGGGTGTAGAAGACATTTGCCAGAATTTTGCCTGGATTGGAAGGTATTAGCTATAAGGCGAAGTTGGAAAAACTTGGATTGTTTTCTCGGGAGCGTCAGAGGCTGAGGGTAGACCTGATGGTTTGTAAAATTATGCGAGGCATAGATAAGGTCAGAACCTTTTCTTCAGGGTGTGAATGTCAAAGACATAGCTTTATGATGAAAGGGGAAAAGTTTAAAGGAGATGTGTGGGGCATGTCTTTTACCCAGTGAGTGGTAGATGCCAGGAATGCACTGCCAGGGGTGATGGTGGAGGAAGATACAATCATGGCATTTAAGAGGCTTGTGAATAGGCACATGGATATGCTGGGAATGGAGCAATCTGGAGCACGTGCAGGAGGACAAGATTAGTTTAACAGCATCATGTACGGCACAGACATTGTGGGCCAAAGAACCTGTCCTGTGCTAAAGTGTTCTATATCTTGTGTTAGTTTTTGGTTGTTTTTACTGGATACACATTGTTTGCAGTCTTTTCATTGTTTCATTGCTCTTCCAGCCACACCATCTGGGGTTTATCAAGAGAACACATTTTTTGTCCAGTATTGCATCAGCTATTGGAGCCGGTCATAATTCTTGAACAGTTGCTTTGCAGCTTTGGCATAGTTTTGTGTGGTAAACGTGTAGACTGAACATGCTAAAACTTGTGTTATTAATATTAATGATATTCCTTTTAATTTATTTAATTTGTAGGAAAACTACGTATTCTGGAATTCTTTTTCAATTCCAGGAACTGTTCAATATGTCTGAAGGAAAAAAAATAACAGGATATAGTAAAATAACAGGACACTGAGTCCAATGAGAAAACTATTTCAAATAACTAACATTCACACCACAGACAAAATGACTTCCAAATCAAAGAATTGTAAGTATCATATCCCTTTAAACTGCACTTTGTCTTTCATGTTTGGCATCACCCTCACAATTCCTCCAGGGTGAATATATGCAGTAGTATAATTTTTCTTTGCCACTCACAAGCTTGTTGTTTATTTTTTATAACTCCTTGTCTCCCACAGAACCCTTAGAATACTACTTAAAAAATTCCTCTAGCTATGATGTAACTTTTCTAAACAGCATTACACAGTGCGACCTATATTTTCAATCCATCTTAATTCTAATTGCACTGTTGTTAAGCAATAGCCTTTTATATCATCGGACATCTTCCTCTGGCACACCGGAATACAATGGAGCTTAAAATTATCAATTAAGTAGACATTTTATATCCCTTGCAAATGTACTAGAGTAATAAAATTATTCTTTAAACAACTTTTACAGCCTATTATTCAAAGCCATCAAATACATTCAACAAGATTTGAAAAATATTAGAGGCTTCTTCCGAATTGAATGTTAATGTTCTCACTGAATACGTTCCTTCCTGCACATTGTATATAAAAATATCCTCGAGCCCTTATGCGTGATGGGGGCTCAAATAATGCTAACTTACAAAAATGACAAGTAACTCAACGAGTAGGCAGCATCTCTACAGATCATGAATAGCGAACGTTTTAGGTCTGTCTGGACCTTTCTTCAGACTGATTGTGGTGGGGGAGGGCAGAAAGCTGGAAGAGAGGTGGGGCATGGGGAAGGAAATACATATAAAAATAAATAAACGGGTTTGCATTTAGGTGATATTTCTTATAATTTAAATCTATCAGGGCAACAATTATTCAGGATCCTTGCTTCTAGGCTCATAAATCCCTGCACAGTTTTCCAACCAAACAGGGTGATCCCAGTTGGAAAACTGTATGGTGATCTATTAGCTGAGATCTTTTCACATTTGAATCTATTACAAACATCTGGAAGTAGATAGAACATGAAACGTATCCACCAGGTGTGAGCCATCTTTTGTGAAGAATTATATAGTAATTCAATGTGCCTGTGTGGCAACTTTTTTGCTATTGCCAAACATTTCATAATACTCTTGCCCATAGTATATGACCTTTAAAACATACGGGGCACTGTAATAAATGTAAAGTGTCATAGGGAAGTTTTAACTTTATCTGGCGAACAGGAGGATGATGGGGGTTGAAACTGAGTCTCGATGTTTACCTTGCGGAGGTTGATTACACTTTCATCATTGTGTGAGCAGCCGAGACGTATATATTTCCCTACTTCTGCCTGTTGAACCATTTACAAAATCCATTTAGCAATGCAGCAACTAACAACTATTGCTACTCATGAGAGATAATCTATAAGCCTTAAAAGAATGCCCATTCTGCCCTTGTCTCAGTAGCAGTGGCCTATTTATCTGTACAAGCAGCTTTATCTACATTTAGCCCAGTCGAATGGACCATTGCTGTACTCCTCTCCCTGTGACACATCTCACCTCAACACACCAGTGAGCAGGTAATTGGCAGCAACTGCTGACTGATATCTGTGTTTGTGTTTCCTTTCACTCGATTACCATTCTACCTCAGCAGAAAACTTCATTATATCCTTTACTGACATTTAATGAAAGGACGAAAGGGTTGAGAAAATAGGTGAGAGACAATTTCCCCTGGGAATAGAGTTTTGTGATGGCTCTCAGTATTTGTTTACCTGGCATTTATGATCAATTCCCCTGCTCGGACTTCTGGACTTTATTTTCATACGTGTGAAGGAACAGGTTAGCAATAGCAAGGAGCAGTTATTGTATGCATTACTTGAGGTCAGCTTGCAGTTTACTATCAATGTTTTTCCAAAATCCATGGATGAAGTCACTCCACTGCATGGAGATAGTGAGGACATAGGAGATTCATGTGTGCTCAACAGATATAAGTGGGTACATGAAGCAACATTTCCAAGTGAAAGCAAAGCCAGTGGAAATAAAGATGGATATTTACTTTCGGTTTGACAACGTATGGAAGGTAATTGCCACGGGCAGATAATCTCAAATAATGGCATTTTAGTTTATTAGTTTAGAGATACAGCATGGAATCAGACCCACCAAGTCCCACGCAGACCAGCAATCACAATACACAAACACCATCCTGCACATTGGGGACAATTTACAATGTTCACCAAAGCCAATTAACAAAAAAACCTGTTTGGCTTTGGAGTGTGGGAGGTAGGATTGCCAACTGTCCCATATTAGCCGGGACATCCCGTATTTTGGGCTAAATTGGTTTGCCCCGTACGGGACGGGATTGGTTTGTCCTGTACGGGATCGTGCCTTGTCCTGTATTAGGCCCAGACACTGTAGCCCCCGACAGTGTAGGAAAAAAACTGCAGATGCTGGTTAAAATCAAAGGTAGACACAAAATGCTGGAGTAACTCAGCGGGTCTTATTGAAACATATGATTATTAAGGGATTGGACACGTTAGAGGCAGGAAACATGTTCCCAATGTTGGGGGAGTCCAGAACCAGGGGCCACAGTTTAAGAATAAGGGGTAGGCCATTTAGAACTGAGATGAGGAAAAACCTTTTCAGTCAGAGAGTTGTAAAATGTGGAACTCTCTGCCTCAGAAGGCAATGGAGGCCAATTCTCTGAATGCTTTCAAGAGAGAGCTAGATAAAGCTCTTAAGGATAGCGGAGTCAGGGGGTATGGGGAGAAGGCAGGAACGGGGTACTGATTGAGAATGATCAGCCATGATCACATTGAATGGTGGTGCTGGCTCGAAGGACCGAATGGCCTACTCCTGCACCTATTGTCTATTGGGTCAGGCAGCATCTCGGGAGAGAGGGAATGGGTGACATTTCGGGTCGAAACTCTTCTTCAAACTGAAGATTTTTAAAAAACTAAAATACTTTATTTCTGAGTGTTGTTTTGCCCAAGCCAACCTTACCCTTCGCTCCCCACCCTCTCCCCAGCCCCATGACAGTGCCAAGCTCCCGACTGAGATTATACGGCCCCTCTAACGCACGGCTCACTTTGGGTACAGCGATCTGCGGGCGTCTCGGTCCCCGACGCTGTGCAGGCCGCTCCGTCCCACCAGTCGCTCCGCACTCCATCCCGGCTCAGTGACGCTTCCGGTCCAGGCTCCGGCTTGTCCTGCGGCCACTCTGCCTCTTGTTCCTAGGGGGACCCCTGACAAAGCCCCAGTCCACGCTGATGGGCTGCCCGGTCAGCTCTGACCCATTCAAACCCTCCATGGCCGCCTGTGCCTCCTTGTAGCCGAGGTCTCGTACTCCACCAGAGCGTAGCCCTTGAGATAACCAGTGCGCCGGTCCAGGTTGAGGTGCAGGTTCTTGATCTCATCGTACTCGGCAAACTTGTCATGGATGTCCTCCTCAGTGGCTTCCTCGTGGACCCCGGTCAGACACAGGATCCACCTCTCCACCGAGCCTTGAGGGCCTGGCTCGTCACTGTCTTGCTCCATGTAGTCAAAGTCTTCTCGCAGCCTGGATTGAGCACCTTCCTCGGAGCCAAATCCTCGCCCTTTCCTCTTCTTCGCCTTCTCCGTCAGTTTATGGATACTTTTGTCGCCCTCATCATCCATAGCGGTCCTCTCCGTCTGCCTCATGGAGGTCCAGCCGAAGATGGGTGACGTTTCAGGTGGAGACCCTTCTTCAGGCTGAGGATGGGTCTAGACCCGAAACATCACCATTTCCTTCTCTCCCAAGGTGCTGCCTGACCCGCTGAGTTCCTCCAGCATTTTGTGTAGGCCCGGGGGTCCAGGCGCCACCTAATGGAGGTTGCGTAGCAACCCGCCTCCAGGTCCGGGCGGCCGCCGTTGGTGGAGCGGGAGCACGTAGACGCTGGCTGGGTGAGGTCACGTGGGGGGTGGGGCGGTGACGTCACCTTGTCCCGTATTTGGGAGTGAGGAAGTTGACAACCCTAATGGGAGGAAGCCAGAGCACCCGGGGAAAACCCACATGGTCACGGGGAGAACGTACAAACTCCCTATAGACAGCACCTGTAGTCAGGATTGAACCCGGGTCTCTGGTGCTGTCAGGCAGCAACTCTACCTTTGTGCTACCATGCTGTTCTGTTATTGGAGGGTTCAGGTAGCTTCCCTCTGCACCCATCCACCAGCCCCCTCCTCACCCCTCCACCCGCCATCCAATTCCATCCTTGGCTGACAGAAAAGAGACTGAGACAGCAAACCTCCTCTTATTTGCCTCCCCCAGCAACTCTCCCTGCAGCTATACATATATCCATGCCCAGTGGAACTCCTCCAGTGTGCTTCTCTTCTTATGGTAGAAATTCCAGGGCTAAATTGCTGCTCTCTGTCTCTGACTTCCAATCCTGCTGTGTTATCCTTCGAGAAGTTTCCTTCAAAGTCATATAAGTGTAATATGATTTTTTTGAATCTTTAAACTGCTTCAGGACATTAAATCGCACAGCAAGATACAAGGTCCTAAATTCCCAGCACCCACATAGGCTAAGCTCACAGTCAAAGTATTTCTGACTCCTGGAGGCCATTCATAATGGCACAATGAGCCTCATGCAAGGGACGCCAATGGGAATCAATGCTTGGAATGTCAAGAGGCCGTATACAGCACTCTATCCTCCTTCCAGGCTACAATAAAGATTCCCGGCATGTAAGTAGAAATAGCGCACGGGTAATTCTGACTTTCTACAGAGTAGATAAATGTTAGAGTGAAGCCTCCATTATTGCTAATGTTGTGAGCCTTGTGGGCTGTGAACTGACAGCCATGAACATTACAGTCAAAATGCTTCAAGCAATGATGCTATTACTTTTAATCTAATGAGTTATTAAACCGATATTGCATAAAATGAATAATTTACTTACAAACCAACAATGATTTTGTAGATCAATTAACTGAAGAGTTTCTGGGATCTTTTCTAGTGTTTCATTAATAGCACAGTGATCTTGCTTATAAAAAACAAACTCTCAACAGGATAAAGTGAAGCAAGTGATGCAATTGTTTTTGCTGTATTGTTTATTATCCATCTCATCGACAATACTTAGCTCGCTCACCATATAATGGTTAAAAGCAAATAGAAAGCTTGGTTAAAAACCATTAAATATTCATAAGTGGTCCAGCATAAAACAGAAAACAAGGTACCCAAGATAGCAACGTGCCCGGAACTACTTTTCCATGACCATCAGGAATTTAAATAAAGGCAGATAATCGTGACACTGCTCTCACCGTGAACAAACATTGCCTGTAACCATGGCAACGTCTATGACTGCTTCTAAGAATTTAGCTAGATAATAAACAGTAGAGAGAGGCCTTGCAATAAAGCACGAGATAAACATATAAACATCACCCAAATAAACCAGAACTAAACTTACTTTACGGAATTTCGTACAGTATTTCAGGATGTAATTTTACAGGTTAAAAACGTAATTCTAGGCAACGAGATTCCAACAATTCATTGCTGTATAAGATCATCTGTGCAAAACTCAAAATATAAGTTATATTCTTCAATCCATTGTGGTCAAAATAAAGATTAGGAGAGTGACCTGGTTTCTCATAGAGTCATAGTCATACAGTCAGTCATACAACATGGAAACAGTCCCTTTAGCCCAACTTGCCCATGCTGACCAAAATGCCCCATCTACTCTAGTATCACCTGCCCGTGTTTGGTCCATATCCCTGTAATATCCATGTACCTGTCCAAATGTCTTGTAAAAGTTGCTATTGTATCTGCCTCAACCATCTCCTCTGGCAGCTTGTTCTATACATCACCCTCTGTGTGAAAAGGTTGCCCCTCAGGTTCCTATTAAAGCTTTCCCCTCTCACCTTAAGCCTATGACCTCTGATTCTTGATTCTCCTATTCTGAGTAAAAGACTATTTGCATCTACCCAACCTATTCCCCTCATGATCTTATACACCTCTATAAGTTCACCCCATCATCCTTCTGCGCTCCAAGGAATAAAGTCCTAGCCTGCTCAGCCTCTCCCTGTAACTCAGTTCTTCAAGTCCTTGCAACATCCTCGTAAATCTTCTCTGCACCCTTTCCAGCTTAACAACATCCTTTCAGTAAGAAGTTGACCAAAACTTAACACAATAATCCAAATCTTATGAGAGGATCATGGCTTGAGAGATCAACATATTTCAGGGAATAGTCACTGTGTTCTGGAACTGGGAAAAGGGTACCCAAAGTTTCTGTACTCCCTATTCAATGCCAGGATACAGCACAGCTCCTCTGGTCTAGAGAAGAACTAGGAATGGGAGGGGAATGCTCTAATTGCCATGGTGCTCCAATGTACCAATGACATATGACTAACAAATAAGTTCTGCCGAGGCAGTTTGAGTATCCAGGAGCTAAATAGAAATGTAGAACTACAAAGGTAATAATTTATGGATACCCATAATTCAGCAGTGTGTACATTGGTAGAGGGTTAATAGGATCAGGAAACTGACTGGCCCGCTGGGTTACTCCAGCACTTTGTGGCTTTTTTTGTTAACCAGCATCTGCAGTTCCTTGTATACATAAATTATATTGCCTACTCATAACATTTGTCAGCACAGTCCTATAATATCTGGTTTCCTAGCCCAAAGGTAGATACAGGTTTCTATTTATGATGCACTGTACTGGGAATGAGAGAGCTACTCCATTAGAGTGGACGAAACTTGAAACACACTGGGACAAAGTTCCAGCTAATTGTACAATTGGAAAGGTGAATAAGGCTTTTAAGTAAATAAGTAGAGGACTGGTGGGAATTATTGTGATAGAGAGTGGTCTAGAATGCTAGGAAGAAACAACAAGGGAGAAGAGCAGGAAACGGATTGGGATAAGGATAAACAGATTGTGCCAGAAAAGGACAGAATGTATTTTTAAAAAGAGTTCATTGCCGAATAGGTCCAGGCAAGAATGAAAGGCAATGGCAAAGAGGGCTGATGCCCAACATGAAAACTTTCAATATATCTAAAAAATGTTAAAATTAATAAATCTCAAGATGCATGAAGCATTTGCAAAATGTTGGAACAAAAATTGCACTAATAGGTGCAAACAGGTGCAATGTACTTCCCATTACAGGGACTTGCTGCATTATGAGCAAAGATAGAAGCTAGATATCAAATGATATAGGAAGGCCAAGTGGAAAGAGAAAGGTCTTTATCATTAAACAGCCTGTTGTTGTGCTTTGCTGTTCTATGTTCAAACAAAATCCACATTGTCTCTACATTGTGTAGGAAAGAACTCTAGATGCTGGTTTATACCGAAGGTAGACACAAAATACTGGAGTAATTCAGCGGGTCAGGCAGCATCTCTGTAGAAAAAGAATAGATGATGTTTCGGGTCTGAACCCTCCTTTAGACTAGTCTGACCCAAAATGCCACCTATTCTTTTTCTCCAGAGATACTGCCTGACCCACTGAGTTACTCGAGCATGTTGTCTCCATATTGTAATTTCCAATCACACCCTGATCCTGTTATCTACAACATGACCTGTAATTGATATCAGAATTAATTCCCAGATTGCAGAGCCATTGCAACATGTAACATATAACAATATCACTGTACTTCTGTCCTTATAAAGCGTAATCAACTGACATACAGTGACCAGTTGTGCATGGGATTTAGTGATAGAATATGTAATATTCAGGTGACACATGATTGAACACAAGTAGATGACCGCTTGCATTTATTTGTTTATTTTGTTCCCTCACACACACACCGTCAATCTGATAGAGAACCCGTGTCCTCTCAGTATAGTTGTGCAGCTGAAGACTAAAATGGGGATTCATTGTGTCATAATATGATACTTAAAACTGAATCTCCAGAGTTCAGATGAAATCACCTGTAATCAGTGCCTTACCCTGTGGAGCACTGTGACTCCATCTGCCTCCCTGCCAAGGAAGGTAATTGTTTTAATTCTCTTCACTAAGCAGCACATTTGCTGGGCAATGTCACTGACTTGAGTTAAAGTGCAATTTGACAATGCAGATGTACCAACTGAACTGCTATTATTTAGCAGTGGGACAAACTGGGGAGCACAGTACTCTAAGTGTATCATTTTGAGACCAAAGCAGAGGCCTAAAATACTCCTTAAATTCCATCCTTTCAGATGACATGTTCCTTTTAAAAAGAACTATTTAAATTCTCAAAATCCCAAAGCCCTTCCAAAGATTCATTGAGCCATTCAGAATATGATGGCCAATTACAAAACAAAATAGCATCAATCTCCCGCTGAAAAACAATCAGATCCACAGGATCTGTTACCCACGTAACTGGACCGAATCTTGGAGTTACTGATTGCAACGTTCCACTTGTGCAAGTTCAAATTTTGTCACAACCACAATTCACTATTCGGGGCGGCGTAACTTTCCCCAGGTTTTCCAGCACTGGAGGTGGTCAGCAAATGCCAGATCGCACCTGGCATTAAGTTCAATGGGCCCACCGGAAGACGCCATATCCACAGAAATCTAATTAGAAGTTAATTTCATGTTGATTTGATTTAATTCAGTTAATGTCATCCAGTGAATTAGAAGTGCCTTTTTTGCTTTCACGGTTTTAATTTTTTAACAATAATTACATTTCCTAAAGTCGCTTATGTGCTGTGATTACCAATGACATTCATAAAGATTCAATTCAAACAATAACTTTGAAACCAAGTGAGACACAAGAGACTTTAGATATGAAGCAACAAAGAGAATTACCAGAAATGTAGTAAGTAAAGCTAATTACATATTTATAGGAAGATCAATTTGAAAAGCATAGAATATGTCCAAAGTGAATTATTTTCTTTCAGATATCAGCTATCGAGAAGCTAGGCCAGCAAGACAACTTGACTAAACTCTAAATGTTTAATATTTCCCTTTAAATAACTAGAACGCTGCCAGATGTGATTCATTACTGTCATGGACGATAACAAACTGACCCACCAGACTTAATCCTCATCACAATTTAACCTTATAAAACCTTGATCCATCTGACAGCACAGAGCAAAAATTCTTGTCACATCTATCAGCCTTTTTCTCTGCAGGTATGACTCATATTTTTAATTTGAACTGGAATTTTAATGAAATTAATATCACAGAACTGAAGTCAACAGACAGATGAAGACATAGAGCATAATATTTATTGTTCAGTTCTTTTTATCCTTTCCATCCACTATGTTGAACATATAGGAGAGAAGTTTGGAAATCAAGTAAGGAAGACTTTCTCCTAGGCTCCCTATACAAAAAGGGCATATAAAACAACAAGCTCCAAGTATTATGCTCCAAGTATTTTATTATACTGTGAATAGCTAAATCATAGGTTTAGGTCAAAGTGTTGTTAAAAGGCCACATTGAGAAGGGTGGAGATTAATCTATATACTAAAACTCTTGTTTGTTCACTTGTTCTTGAACTACAGCCAAAACGGTACACGATAGCACAACAATTTTAGGCCCACCTTACTCATCGTCGTCCTGTGGTCCTATGGAAGAAGTTTCCTTGAAATCGGTGTTATATTTTAAAAGTTATTCACATTTTAAAGTTTAAAACACTGCGCATGCACAGTTGGGACTCTGTTGACATGGTACTTACGTAAGATGGCCGCCGCAGCCACACGTGCGCAGAGCAAATGTTTCCGTGCCTGCGTAGTTGGGGCCCATTGAGCAGGGCTCGGCCATCTCTCTTGAGGGCGGGTTTGCCAGCTCCGTAGCAGCGGGAGAGCCAGGCCTGGTGCCGGGGGAAGTAGCCGGAGCCTGGGCCTGGGC
Source organism: Rhinoraja longicauda (assembly GCF_053455715.1). Taxonomy (NCBI): domain Eukaryota; kingdom Metazoa; phylum Chordata; class Chondrichthyes; order Rajiformes; family Arhynchobatidae; genus Rhinoraja; species Rhinoraja longicauda. The sequence goes on along the minus strand of NC_135963.1, from coordinate 24,421,332 downwards.
CTGGGCCTGGGCCTGGGCCTGGGCCTGGGCCTGGGCCTGGGCCTGGACGTGACCGGGTAACCACGAGCCTGAGGTGGGCCAAGGGTAAAGGCGGCAGCAGTAGCAGCGGCGGTGAGGCCGGGCGTTGGTGGAGGTGGAGGTGGAGGCCGAGGCCTGGGCCTGCCCTCGGCTCTCCCGTCCCACCTCCTCTCCACGGCCGGCTCAACCCTTTCCCGATGCCGCCCAGAGTCCAGCGGCTTAGCAACAGTGGGAGAGCCGCCGCCATCTACCACTGAACATCCCCGCACCGGGACGGGATAGGACTCGCTCCACCCCCCACGTCGGCTCCGCCAAAGGCGGCCGCCCAGGCCGGGAGGCAGGTTGCTACGGTAACCGCGGGTTGCTCCCAGGTGGGAGGGGAGAGGGGGGAGGGGGAGGGAGATGGGGGGGTGGGGGAGGGAGGTGGGGGCGAGAGGGGAGGGGGGGAAGGGGAGGGGGTAGGGGAGAGGAGGGGGATGAGGGGAGTGGGATTAGGGATGGGAGGGGAGGGAGGAGGGAAGGGGAGGGAGGGGGAGGGAGGAGAGGGGGGAGTGGGGGGGAGAGTAAAGAGGGGAGTGGGGGAGAAGAGGGTGCTGCACCAATGCAGAAGAGGTGACTCTAGGGGGGAGGAGGGGAGAGGGGAGAGGGAGAGTGGGGTTTGAGGGGGGAGAGTGGGGTTTGAGGGGGGAGAGTGGGGTTTGAGGGGGGAGAGTGGGGGGAGAGGGGGGAGTGGGGAGAGTGGGTGGTTGAGGGGGGAGAGTGGGGGAGGGGGAGAGGGGAGGGGGTAAAGGTGGGGAGGGAGGGAGGGGGACGGGGCGAAGGGAGGGAGGAAGAGTGAGGAGGTGAATGGAGGGAGGGAGGGGGAGGGGGCGAGGGTGGGGGGGGCGAGGGAAGGGGGTGGCGAGGGGGAGTGAGGGGGAAGGGGGAGGGTGGGAGGCGAGGGGGGAGGGAGGGAGACGATGGGTGGAGGGAGGGAGGCGATGGGTGGAGGGAGGGGTGAAGGGGGGAGAGGGGAGAGGAGAGTCGGTGGGGAGAGGGGGCTGCACCAATGCAGGAGTAGTTTAGGCCCAACGGGTCCACTTAATCTAGTGATACTTAAAACTGAATCTCCAGAGTTCAGATGAAACCACCTGTAATCAGTGCCTTACCCTGTGGAGCACTGTGACTCCATCTACCTCCCTGCCAAGGAAGGTAATTGTTTTAATTCTCTTCACTACACAGCATATTAGCTGGGCAATGCCACTTACTTGAGTTATAGTGCCATTTGACAAGGCAGATGTAACAACTGAACTGCTCAGCATTCACATTATTTAGCAGTGGGACAAACTGGGGAGCACAGTACTCTAAGTGTACCATTTTCAAACCAAAGTAGAGGCCTAAAATATTCCTTAAATTCCATCCTTTCAGATGACTTGTTCCTTTTAAAAATAACTATTTCAATTCGCAAAATCCCAAAGCCCTTCCAAAGATTCATTGAGCCATTCAGAATATGATGGCCAATTACAAAACAAAATAGCATTAATCTCCCGCTGAAAAACAATCAGATCCACAGGATCTGTTACCCACATAACTGGACCGAATCTTGAAGTTACTGGTTGCAACGTTCCACTTGTGCAAGTTCAAATTTTGTCACAACCACAATTCACTATTCGGGGCGGCGTAACTTTCCCCAGGTTTTCCAGCACTGGAGGTAGTCAGCAAATGCCAGATTGCACCTGGCATTAAGTTCAATGGGCCCACCGGAAGACGCCATATCCACAGAAATCTAATTAGAAGTTAATTTCATGTTGATTTGATTTAATTCAGTTAATGTCATCCAGTGAATTAGAAGTGCCTTTTTTGCTTTCACGGTTTTAATTTTTTAACAATAATTACATTTCCTAAAGTCGCTTATGTGCTGTGATTACCAATGACATTCATAAAGATTCAATTCAAACAATAACTTTGAAACCTAGTGAGACACAAGAGACTTTAGATATGAAGCAACAAAGAGAATTACCAGAAATGTAGTAAGTAAGGCTGATTACATATTTATAGGGAGATCAATTTGAAAAGCATAGAATACGTCCAAAGTGAATCATTTTCTTCCAGATAGCAGCTATTGAGAAGCTAGGCTAGCAAGACAACTTGACTAAACTCCAAAAAGTTTAACATTTCCCTTTAAATAACTAGAACGCTGCCAGATGTGATTCATTCCAGTCATGGACAATATCAAACTGACCCACCAGACTTAATCCTCATCACAATTTAACCTTATAAAACCTTGATCCATCTGACAGCACAGAGCAAAAATTCTGGTCACATCTATCAGCCTTTTTCTCTGCAGGTATGACTCATATTTTTTAATTTGAACTGAATTTTTAATGAAATTAAAATCACAGAACTGAAGTCAACAGACAGATGAAGACATAGAGCATAATATTTATTGTTCAGTTCTTTTTATCCTTTCCGTAAAAAATTCCAAACACCTGTTTTGGCTTTTTTATTATGGGGTATTGTGTGTAGATTGATGATAAAAAAATATATTTAATCCATTTTAAAATAAGGCTGTAACATAACAAAATGTGGAAAAAGTGAAGGGGTCTGAATACTTTCTGAATGCACTGTATGTGTTCTAATGAGTTAGATTTAGTACAAAGATATCTCAGAAGGCAACAAAAGTGAACGCTGGGGATGGAAAACAAGGTTCTAATGCGGCAGAATAATGCAGAGCTGAAGTCAGATTATTTGCTTGATAACAAAACTAGGTGACCTTGATAATGGTATGTAAATACCATCTGAGGCATTGTATGAATGGTTCATGTTTGTATTCATTGTGTCAGGTTTAATTCTGGAATACTTAAAAGTTTCCATATTATATCTGGATAGAAAATAAACAAAATATAACATCTGATGATTCCATCCTGTAAAATCTGTCACCCTTTTCAAGCAGCATGTCAAAACTAACTAGCTAGTCACACAAACTAACCCACCAGTCAGTCAAGTTACATTATATGAAACATGGTTTCCCCACCGCCAACTTCTCCCTCCCTGTGGCTTTTCTAACCCCTCCCTCGAATCTCCTCTCTATTCCACTTTCTGCTCTCCCCCATTTTACCCAGTCAAAAAGAGGGCAGAGTTCACTTTGCTCTTACCTTTCTTCCTCCCATCCTCTGCATCCAACACATCATTCCTCGACAGTTCAATCAAGTCAAGTCAAGTCAAATTTATTTGTCACATACACATACACGATGTGCAGTGAAATGAAAGTGGCAATGCCTGCGGGTTGTGCACAAAAAGAATTACAGTTACAGCATATAAATAAAGTTAATAAGTTACTATTAGTGTCGACAAAAATTTAGTCTCTGGGGTTATAAAAGTTGACAGTCCTGATGGCCTGTGGGAAGAAACTCCGTCTCATCCTCTCCGTTTTCACAGCGTGACAGCGGAGGCGTTTGCCTGATCGTAGCATCTGGAACAGTCCGTTACTGGGGTGGCAGGGGTCCCTCATGATCTTGCTTGCTCTGGATCTGCACCTCCTGATGTATAGGTCCTGCAGGGGGACGAGTGTAGTTCCCATGGTGCGTTCTGCCGAACGCACTACTCTCTGCAGGGCCATCCTGTCCTGGGCAGAGCTGTTCCCAAACCAGACTGTAATGTTGCCGGACAAGATGCTCTCTACAGCCCCAGAGTAGAAGCAATGAAGGATCCTCAGAGACACTCTGAATTTCCTCAGTTGTCTAAGGTGGTAAAGGCGCTGCTTAGCCTTACCCACCAGTGCGGCAATGTGCGTTATAAGTGCGCACATATGAGAGAGAGCGGTGTGTAGAACCTGGGAGAGGTTACAATCAGCTACAGTGTGATCCCACCACAAGTCACATCTTCCCTTTCTCACCCCTTCCTTTCTGCTTTCCACAGGGACCACTCTCTCTCTCTCTGGTTCACTCAGCCCTCCCCACCCATCCCTTCCCCTCCCAAGGAACTTTCCCCTGCTACCATAGGGGGTGTGACACCAGTCCCTGCACCTCCTCCCTCACCTCCATCCAGACCCTTCCAGGTAAGACAGTTTTTCATCAGCAACTGCTCCAAGTTCAAATTTGCATTTGGTGTTCTCGATCGGGCCTGTTCTATATTGGCGAGACTAAATGCAGACTAGGCAACTACTTTCCAACCAAAAAAAGACACAATGTGCTGGAGTAACTCAGCAGGTCAGACAGCATCTCGAGAAAACATGGATAAGTGACATTTCGATTCGGATCCCTTCTTCCATGTTTCAGATCGGGACCTTATTTCCTGATGCAAAACGTCATCTACCCATGTTCTCCATTTTGCGTATTTTATTGTAAACCAGCATTAGCAGTTTTGTGTTTCTACACTTTGTTGAGCTCCTGCACTCTATCCACTATGACCATCTGCATTTCTCGGTTGCTAGTACTTTTAATTCCCTTCCCATTCCCTCACCGACTTTCTGTTCTCTGCCTCCTCCACTGCCAGGGTGAGGCCAGCACACAAGCTAGTGGAACATTACCTCATGTTCTGCCTGGGTAGCCTACACCCCAACAGCATAAACATTAAAGTCTTAAATTTCAGGAAACGCACACTCCCACAGTCCCTTTCTCTCTCCAGTTATTTGGTCCTCTTACACATGACCTTCTTCCTACAATATACCCCAGTCCCCTATCACCCTGTTACTTTCCCCTCTGCCAGATACCCAATATGTTCATCACTTACACACTGGTCCCATGATATGCCCCCCCAACCCCCCCCCCCCCCACACACACACACACACACCCAACACTGCTCAACCCATCCCCTCCTTCAATTGTTCCCATCTGCCATGAACACTGTTTATTTGATTCCACTCTTCACCTCCCTTTCCTATCAGATTCCCGAATCTACTGCCTTTTGTTCTTCACATATCATCTCTCAGCTTCTGTTAGAATCACCATCCTTCCAACCACTTTTAATTTCCATTGATGTTCCTCCTCACCTGTATCCACTTATTTCATGCCGGCTCCTGCCCCATCCCTGTCCTCTACTTCTTTAGGCTGGCTATTTCCCCTTTACGCCTCAGTACAGATGAAGGGTCTCAACCTGAAATGCCGACTGCCCATTTTCCTCCACATATGCCGCCTAATTTGGTGAGTTCCTTCAACAGTTGTCCAATTTTTGCTCCAGATTCCAGCATCTGCACTCTCTTGTGACTACGTAATATGTGCATTATCTACGGTGCCTGTCATGCACGCTGATGGCTGGAATTCACTAGATAATGACCTAAAAGGAAGACCTACACCTTCCGAGAAACATTCCTTCCCATCAACCTAAACTGAATGCCACCAATAGTTGGCACCAATAGTGGAGGTGACCAAATTGCCAGACCAGAAATAATCACTCATCTACCATAAAGATAAACAAGAGTTGGAGGATACAAAACAAACAATCCTCTTTGAGTGCATTCATTTCACTCCTTACTAAAGTTAAAGTAACTTTAAACATTGGCCATGGTACAATTTACGCATATTTTCCGATTGTTCACCTTGTACTTTTTCCCTGTTGCCAATTAAAATTTCATATATTTACACAATGAGAGTGGCTTTTCATATTTCATTTTAGTGAGCTTATCCTTTATGGATATACAAGTTGAATCCAGGACAATCTTACTTGCTCACAAGCCCACAGTAGTAAGCTTTGACATTCCTGTCCAATGCTATGCCTTGGGCTAGCAGAAGTGTTTAGTTACTAAGCTACAGTAAAGCCCTGGATTTGCTGTTGGAGTTTAATGTATCGAAGCCAGCAGACCTCAGCTACTCTCTTTGACTTGTTTTCGACCCTATGCAAGAAAGTAACTAAAAAGATAGAGTAAAAATGAGCTTCAAAATTCCAAAGTTATTACAAACGATAATAGCTGGAGAAATTAATGGGTTAGATTTCTCGTGCAACGTTGGAATAATGATTAGATAACCCAAACCAAACTGAAACTCACTGCTTAACTTCCATTGGTTTAAGAGATAAGTGACCTCAGATGAACTACCAGACAAGATCTTTTCCAACATCTCTTATAATTGCTGCAGTAAAAATATTTTAAAAGAGTAATAAAGGTATATGTGGACCTAACATCTAACACCCCAAACAGATAGTGGGGAACAATAATATTCTGCTGTGGCCCATCTAAACTACAATGTACAAGACAGGAAAGAAAGTCTCCGGAGGAGGTAAAAGATACTTTCTGCAATAAAGGTACAAAAAGGGACATTTTGTCAGGGAATAGTGAAACTCAAAGGAAGGTCAGAGTGGGGAATTGCAGGAGCAGACTGCAGTCACACGGGGAATGTACAGGGGCAGCCTCTCATCACACAGGAGAAGTGCAGGGATAAACTCCAGTCAGACGGGAAATGCAGGGCACACTGCAGTCACAGTGAGAAAGTACAAGGGCAGACTGTAGACACATAGGGGAAGTATGGGGCAGAATCTAGTCACACTGGGGAAGTATGTGGCCAGACTCCAGTCAGACTGGAAAGTGCAGGGAAAGGGTGCAGTCACACAGAGGAAGTGTAGGGTCGACTACAGTCAGACTGGAATTGCAGGGCAGATAGCAGTCACACAGGGGTAGTACCGGGGCAGACTGCAGTCAGACTGGGGAACTATAAGGGCAGATGGCAAAAGATATTTGAAGATAGACAGAATTAACCTCCAAACTCCAAATGGTCAACCAAAGAAAAAAAAACTACAGCTGTGGAAAATTACTCAACCAGAACCACAGTTTATTCTCTTCAGAGTTATGACAACCGAAGGATGGTTTACAATGGACAAGGTAACAGGAGATTAATAAACACACATAGGCACATAGGAAGTGAGCAGCTCAGGTCCACGTGACAAAAAAACTACCAACAAACACGGGACAGGTGACCAGCCAGCAAGGAGGGCACAGCTTAGATGGCCATTCAGGAATGGGGATAAATGAGGATAAACAGTGCAAGATGTGACATTGTACAGCAGTCAGAGGAGTGAACCGAGGCAATCAGGCAGCGGTTGGAGTCTCATTATTTCCCAATCAGTTCACTCTTAGCGAAGTGAAGAGCTATATTATTAACAGTGCAATTAAATGCCACTTGCTCAACAACAGCATAGTCACAATGCCTAGTATTACCAGGACTATTTTGTTCCAGAACTCATCACAGCGTTGGTCCAACCATACCATTAGACTGTTCTTACCATGAATTTGGGCTGTCAGTAATACTTTTCATAACCACACCATTTTCAAAAATACCAGCTGGTTGTACTTCAGGAGATATACCTATACACTCTTTTTTTAATTTTATTAATTTTTTTTAAATATTATATATAGATAGATGAAATAAAGGTAAAAATAATTCAGGTCTGTGTAGCTGAGTTGGTCCATATATAACCATATAACCATATAACAACTACAGCACGGAAATAGGCCCGTTCGGCCCTACCAGTCCACGCCGACCACTCTCTCTGACCTAGTCTCATCTACCTGCTCTCAGACCATAACCCTCCAATCCCCTCTCATCCATATACCTATCCAATTTACTCTTAAATAATAAAATCGAGCCTGCCTCCACCACTTCCACCGGAAGCCCATTCCATACAGCCACCACCCAGAATATGGTGTTTCTGGGTCACTGGCATAAATTCCTCTGGTCTTGGAATAAGGAGGTGAACGCCAATATAAAGTGGACAGGCAGAGGATGTCAGCATATCTGCTGGGCTGAGGTGAGGAAGAAGGGACATACCAAGGTGACTGGAAGGAGAGCATTAGAACAATATAAGCACCATTGAGAAGTACCATTGAAACACAGACCCAGACTAGGATGGACAGGCAAACTGTGGAAATGAATCTGTGTCATGTCATGCTAGGAGTTAAGAGTTAAAGCCATGAAGGGCAGAAAAAGGAGAGGTCATCTATATTAGAGTATTAGAGGAGTAGAAACCACTTGCGGACACAGGCTGAAGAGAGGCAAGTTATGTCTGATTGATGGACTTGGTTTCCTCAATGGCAACATTCACTTAAAGACTCAGTTGTTAAGTTTTTTTTAACCATTTTTTTCTCCAGTGGCTTGCCGAGGAAAAATGTTCCACACTCTAGCAAAACCCTGTAAGTTCTAGCGTGCCTGTAACAGTAATCAAGCAAACACAGACATGTTATCCACAGTGGCTGCAAGAGGTCCTGCTATATTTCTGATGGATGGACAGGAGGAGATGTTCCTACCCCAAGGGACAAATTTATCACCAGGATTTCATTTCCAGTCAGACCCATCAGAAGCACAAGTGCTGCATCATTATCTTTCTGATAAACAGCCCACATCAGTTGTGCTTGCAGCCTTTCATGGGAAATCTTCATAGTTGCACAGCCAGGAGCCATGGTACATTGGTTACTGACAGGCTATCGCCCTCCTTTTGAACACTAAACCATTTTTTTAGACACTGACTGAAGATATCTCTGAAATTACCTTGTCTTCCTCTTCCAAATCACTAATTGAGGTGTGATATCTTGAGCTCAGACACAGAATAACAAGTTAACTCACTGCTGACCGGAACATGACTGCACAGCTGTACTGTGGTTTATCCAATCATTTACAATCCTCCAACCAAAGGTGGCGCTAATACAACTCCTTCCACCCTAATAAAAAAAAATCCTTGTGGACATTTTGTTTTGAATATAACCAACGGTCTGATAGTTTACTTTTATATAACCGGAATAAAATTAGGACATCATGTTGCATATACAATGATATGTGCATTTCAGAAAATAACTTCACAAATTTAACCTAACCACTGGGTTTCTCCTTCTTTCTGGATATCTTCCCTGACCAAAAGTTTCTGACTGTTTAGAACCACTTGGACTCATTTTGAATCGAGTCAAGCCTTCCTTTCGACCTACATTCATAGATTCCAGTCCATCAGTCAATTTTGTTTGACTGTCAACCCCACTTGAACCTCCATTTTCAGGCTGGTTCAAACTCTCACTAACGTGTACCTTCTTGTACCATTTCTGGTTCATCTGGTACGTGTACTTGAGTGGTAACCCAATTATCTGACTCATCTAATTGGTCTCATTTCAACCCTGTCTGTGCTTGCATAGGCATGACATGGTCAATGTGTACTTTTCTCACCTTTCCACTTCCAAACATCTTGACCAAATATGTCCGTGGTCCGCACTTTCTCACTACTCTTCCAGGTAACCACTTCACCCACGTGACTATGGTTTTTCACCTTTACCTTCTGATTCAACTCAACACTCCTTTCCTTTACTCTACTTCCATCGTGATATGCTTTTTGTTTCTCCTGTTTCTCTTCTACTGTTTGAGCCAAGTTTGGTTTCAACAGTGAAAACCTTGTTCTGGGTTTTCTTTTCAAGAACAGTTCAACTGGTTTTTGACCAATCGTGGTGTGAGGTGTGTTTCGATATGTAATCAGAAAGTTAGCCAGTTTGTGAAACAAAGACAACTGTCTTTTCTTTGGATTTGGATCCAGCAGTTGTTTGACTAATGTATGCTTCACAATTTGCACTGTGCGTTCTGCTGCTCCATTTGAAACGGGATGGTATGGAGCTACTCTAGTGTGTTTTACAGCATTCCCTTTCATGAATTGTGCAATCTCTTGTGAACAGAATTGTGGTCCGTTATCAGACACAATTTCCTCTGGAAATCCATTGGACGCAAACAACCCTCGCAAAATGTCTATCGTTTTGCTGGATGTCGTTTATTCATTGAAAACACTTCAATGCACTTGGAGTGAATATCAATCACAATGAACAATTGTTGTCCATCTAACTCTGCAAAGTCAATGTGTAATCTTTGCCACACTCTAACCGGCCATTTCCATGGCTGTAGCGGTACTGTGGGTGGATTCTTTCCAACTGCTTGACATGTGCTACACTCTTTCACCGTTTGTTCTATGTCCTTATCTAGACCAGGCCACCATAGATAGCGTCCAGCTAGACTCTTTGATAGACACATTCCCAAATACTAATCATGAAGATCTTCTAGCAATTTTACTCCATATTTTTCAGATATTACAACTCTCGCTCCCCATATGACACAACCTTGGTCTACTGAGAGTTCGTTCCTACGTACAAAGAATGGTTTCAGTTCTACCTCTGAATTTAGTAATTTGTTTGGCCATCCATGTGTAATATATTCCTGCACTCTTGACAAAAATCTGTCAGTGCGAGTAGCCTTCCGAATGTCCCCTGATGTGATAGGTAACTCATCTACATGAGAGAAGTAAAACAAGTCCTCTCTGGTTGGGGTAACCTCCGATTCCAAAGGTAATCTAGACATGGTACCAGCATTGCTGTGCTCTGCTGCCTTACAATACTAAATATCATATTGGTATGCAGACAATATCAATGCCTATCTTTGCATTCTGGCTGCTGCCAGAGTTGGTATGTGTGCTTTTGGATTTAGGGTCACTGTCAACGGCTGGTGATCTGTCTCGATTACAAACCTTCTACTATACAAGTATTTGTGAAACCTCCTAACGGCAAAAATCAATGCAAGAGCCTCTCGCTCTATTTGCGCATAATTTCTCTCACTGGCATTGAGTGTTCTAGACGCAAATGCTATTGGCCTTTCCTCTCCATTTTCTAACACATGAGAGATCACAGTACCAACACCATATGGTGAAGCATCACATGCTAACTTCATTGGCTTATTGACATCGTAATGAACAAGCATTGAACTCTCTGCCAACTGAGCTTTACATGACATGAAAGCTTGATCACATTTACGTGTCCATTTCCATGGTACATCTTTTCTCATAAGCTCATTCAAGGGATGTAAACAGGTGGACAGATTTGGCACAAACTTCCCAAAATAATGCACTAATCCTAAAAAGGATCAGATCTCAGATATGTTTCTGGGAGTGGGCATATTCTTGATCGCATCAACTTTACCCTTGGTGGGGTGTAGACCATCCTTGTCTATCTTATGACCCAAGTACTCTACCGAGTTCTGAAAGAACTCACATTTCTGTGCCTTCTTACTCTGTGTGTTTCAAGTCGTTTGAGTACCACTTCCAACCTTTCATCATGTGTCTGCCTGTCAGGGGCTGAGATGAGGATGTCATCCAAGTAACACACCACACCTTCAATTCCCTCTAGAATTTGTGTCATTACCCCTTGAAAAATCCCGGGGGCTGATGATATACCAAATGGAAGCCTATTGAACTGAAACAATCCCAAATGCGTGTTAATAGTTAGCTTGGATTTAGATTCGTCATCTACACCTAACTGCAAGTAGCCATTTGTCAAGTCCATTTTTGTGAAGACTTGGCCGCCTGTGAGTGTGCTAAACAATTCCTCTGCCGTTGGTAGGGTATCTGGTATGCTATCTTCAAGTACCTGGTTTACAGTCACCTTATAATCCCCACAAAGTCTAACACTACCATCAGGTTTAGGTACAACTACAATGGGTGTTGCCCATTCACTACTTTCTACCTTACTGATAATGTTCTCAGCTTCAAGTCTTTTCAGTTCTTTCTCAACCTTGTCCTTAAGAGCATACGGCACAACCTGTGGTTTGCAATGCACTGGTGTCACATCCTGCTTCACGCGTACTTTCGCCTTGTACCCCTTGATTGGCTCTCCCTGGTCGTTAAACACCTTCGGATGTTGCTTGATTACGTCCTCCGGACACTTGAATACTTCACGAACGAGGAATATCTCGTTCCAGTTGAGCTTCAAGATCTGCAGCTAATTCCGACCAAGCAACGCAGGTTTTTCTCCCTTTACAACTACGAGGGGCAACTCCGCCTTTTACTCCTTATACCTAACTGGTACATGTACACATTCTAACCCTGGAATCGTCTTTCCAGAGTAACCATGTAGCTTGATTCGCTTCGCTTCCAAAGGAATTTGACTCAGCTTCTCCTGATACTCAAATTCTGGAATCATGCTCACAGATGCTCCTGTGTCGACTTCCATGCTAACATGAGCTCCATTCAACTGGACTTGCATGGACACATTCTTTGTCTTCCGGTTTACTAGCTCGTTGCTGCAGGTGGTGTATATATCGAGAAGCTCTTCCTCTGCCTGCAGTTGGTGCACAGAATGCAGCTTACTTGTTGTTGAACCTATTTTCTGCTTAGCCTTTCGACAAGCCTTCTCTAGGTGTCCCATCTTGTGACACGAGTAACACTCTGCCTTGAAGAACGGACAAGACTGTGCTAGATGTGAGCACAAACAGCGATAGCATGACTTTGCCGTCGTCTTGCTACCCTTCCATGGATAACGATTCTCTGACGCCTTTGTCGACTTATCCGTCTTTAGTTTGCTGTACTGCAGCTTGTTCAACTCTTCCGCTGGTTGTCTAGAAGTTGTCCTGACTTTTCTAGAACCCCTTTCTGCCATAACCATTGACAAAGCAGTTTTACAAGCTGTTTCAAAGATCAGGTCATACACCGTCATCAGCTTACTTCGGATCTGCTCACTTCTCAGTCCACACACAAAACGGCCTCTTAACGCCTGGTCTTGAAATTTTCCAAAATTACAATGAATTTATAACCTCTTGAGTGTCACGATAAAATTACTAATATTCTCCTCTGGAAGTTGGCATCTCGTTCCAAAATGATAGCTTTCAGCTATTTCTAAGGGCTTAGGGTCATAATGTTCTGTTAACTTCTTCAGAATATCCTTCAAAGGCGTGTCCTTTGGTTTGGCTGGAGCTAATAAATTCTTTACTGTATCATAACATCGGGACCCATTTCAGTCAGAAAAATTCCTCTTTTCCTAGTTTGAGTTGCTTCATTCAACCGTCTTGATTCTACATCAGAAACTTCTACTTCAGTGATGTTATTTGCAGCAAAAAACATCTCTAAACGTTCGATGTACGCACTGAACGTTTGCCGGCTTTGCTGGAACTCACCCAATCTTCCAATATATCCACTGGGCACCGCCATTTTTTAATTTTTAATTTTATTTTTTAACAGTCTCACAGAATTCAACTTTGTGACCCGATTTCCAGTTTTCCTTGACACCAAAAGTTATACAACTTTCTCTGTGCCTCTGTAGAATTCCTTATCGACACAAACAAGTAAAGCTGGGGAATCGACGATCCCACTCTCGTTGGCAATTTGTGATATCTTGAGCTCAGACACAGAATAACAAGTTAACTCACTGCTGACTGCACAGCTGTACTGTAGTTTATTTAATCATTTACAATCCTCCAACCAAAGGTGGCGCTATTACAACTGGTGACAACGATTTTGATCTGGCAAACAGGTCGATATTCCCACCTGGATAAACATGGGGGGCAAGTGAGACATGATCTTATTGCTGTTGTCGGTTTTTTAAATACCAACATCTCAGTGGCTGTAAACAGGCGCCAGCATGCTTGAAACGGAGACATTTTACAAGGCTGTGGGGAAAGTTTAGACAAGTACAACTAATTGAACATTTCCTCAGAGAGCCAGAACAAACAAAATGGATCAATTTAAAACAGAAAGTGCTGGTAATACTCAACAGACCAGACAGCATCTGTGCAGAGAAAAAGAATTAGGGTTTTGCATCAGTGACCCTTTATCCTGCGTATTTTTAGCATTCTCTCTCTCTTTTATTTACAGATTTCCAGCATCTGCAATATTTTGACTTTTTGATAGCATTTAGGTGACATGCAGAAGAATATAGGTCATCAGAATAACTTTCGTGACCGGAGATCATGTGAGTCTTAATGATTGCAATTAAAATCGGTCTCTAGATATTTGTCATGGAAGATAAAGGGGTTTCTGGTTTAATTTATGGTTTAAATTACCTCCCTCAGTGCTGTGTGGTTTTTACTCTATTCACCATTTAGTGTTTCCATAAATTGGGAATGATTTCGGGAGCAGGTTAGAACACCCAGCAAGAACATTGCAACACATGCACATGATTCATTATATGGACATTTCGTACTTTCACATGAATTGTCCGCAATTGGTTTGAGTTATGGCAGGCTAACAGGAGTTCATAAGTTCATAAGTTACAGGAGCAGAATAAGGCCATTTGGCCCAACAAGTCCCTACCATCCAATCATGGCTGATCTATCTTTCCCTCGCAACCCCATTCTCCTGCCTTCTCCCGGTAACCTGAGGAACTGAGACGAGGCTTTAGCCATCCTTCCACAAACCTCTTCTGCTCACAAGCTGATGGTTGTATTGGGGTAATGGCAGAAGCTGACTAATACTTGACCTAAAGCCCGTTACTTGTCAAATTTTCAAAGTCTGAACATTTAAATTATCCATCAAAATACAATTAAAGTGCTTCGTAACCAATTACAGTGCATAATCTAATCTCAATTCAGCTGTTTAAATTCTGATTATATTCACTCTTTTATCTTCCATGACAAATATCTAGGGACCAAATGTAATGGTAATCATTAAGACACACATGATCTCCAGTCGTAGAAGTAATTCCTTTGTACCCACATGGTTAATGACCTATATTCTTCTGCATGTTACCTAAACGCCGTAGCTAAAATTAAAACAATTTAAAAACAGTCAAATTTTACCTTAATTCAGTGATAGGGTTAGATACCCATATCCCTTATCTGTTAGCATTTACCTGGGGTATGTTGTGAAAAAGCGTTTCTGTATTCACATATAGGTTAACAGTAAATGTGCACATGTGAAAAAAAATCAAATTACACACTTTGATTCCTTCCTCTTTAAGTGTGCTAGGGAAGGGATTCACAGGCATCAGCAATCCTCCTGTGTCTCTTCAGGATGGATATTCTTCATGCACAAGCACAGACAAATCCCAGCAGGGACACAGGCAGCTGATCTAAAATTGTACATGCTCCTTTCCCTCCCAGGAGTGTGCTGACATATGTATTGCTAGGAAGTTACAGGAGGGTGCTAATCCCCTTGTCCACATCCAGGTGAGAGCCTGATTCTACTTCAAAAAGTAATGGATAATTGTACAGTATGTTTTCAACTCCACAATAAATAGATTTTTAATGTAGTGGGGATCCTTTTTGACAAATGCTGCCTTCTTGAGGCAGCGCCTTGTGCAGATGCTGTCGATGGAGAGGACTGCCTGTGAAGGACTGGGCAGAGTCAACAACTCTGCATTGGTCATGCTAAGATCATGAACGATCAGGTCCAGGCAGCAGGAGCTCACCAGAACAGCCACATCTGAGTATCATAAAGGATTTGATTAGTAAGCATATATTTACACTCCTAATGCTGCCTGAGGATGCCATGAATTCCACCCAGTGAAGTGAGAAGACCTCAGTGTGTATGGCACAGTCAGGAGAGGCAGGTGTAAAACAGAGCACACAACAGTCTCTCAATTCCCTGTAGTAGGCTTTAAGTTAATCCAGCTTGTTTTCAATAGCATGATCATTGGCAGGGAGTATGCTGGGGACAGCAGACTTGAAACCAGTTTGTTTCAGTCTCAACTGCAGAGCAGTGCATTTCACACGTTTGCTAGTTTAATGACTGCTTCTGGTCAGGTCTGGAATCCGTGAGGAGAATTGATTATACCAGGAGATAGGTGGGTGTGGGTAAGGTCCAGAAGTCGGATTGTGATGTTGGGCACTCAAAAGGGTTGTTCTCAGTGTCTGCTTGGGCCCAGATGTAGGGTGCGGTGTTGGGTGCCCCACGGAGGTGGGCCATTTGTCCAGTCAGGCCTTGGGTGAGAGTTGCAATGCCAGCCACTTCTGCCAAGTGCTGTCATTATTTAGGATGGGCCTCCAAAAGGTCAGTGAGCAACTGCTCCCTTCTGTAGCTATACACAATAAATACAATGCCAGTAGTCAGGTCTCACTGGTTCTCATAGTCAACCCCAACGGAAGGGTCAGGGCCCACTCTCAGTCAGGCCAGGTGATCTGGTCATGGGGTTGTGGCTCTGGGAGGATGGCCATTATGTCAGATGGAAGCTTCAGAAGGCTGTTGGGCCACAGGGCTTCTTGGTCCTGGTAGGCCTCTCTGGACAGATCAGTTCACGTCCAGAATTCTGTCCATGGATCTGGTTTGATCCTAGAAGCCCTAAGATCATCAGACCTGAAAAGGATTAAAGAGAAGGGTGGCACAGCAGGGCAGTAGTAGAGCTGCTGCATTATAGCACCAGAGACCCGGGTTCAATACTGACTACAGGTGCTATCTGTAGTGGTGTGTTTGCACGTTCGCTCTGGGTTTTCCCAGGAGCTTCGCTTACCTCCCACATTCCAAAGACATGCAGGTCAGTAGGTTAATTGACTTCTGTAAATTGTCCTCAGTGTAGAGGATAGAACTAGTATGCGGGTGATCTCTGGTTGTCACGGACTCAGTGGGCCAAAGGCCATGTTTCCACAGCTGCATCCCTAGACTAAACTAAAGAATATTGTTGATTTGTTTGAAATCCTGATAGATTTACAATTGGAATAGAAATTTAACAGTGTGGAACGATTGTAGTGGATGATAGTAGATCCTCATCTGGGATGAGCGTGCAAAGAGTCGCCACACTCTGTCAATATCTCACCTAAAGTGGGGATAGTCAAGAGTTTCAAGTTCCCAGGTGAAAATATTGAAGACGAAGGAAGTTCAGCATGTCTCCAAAGACTCTTACCAACTTCTACAGATGGAATGTACAAAACATCTTATCGGGATGCGTCACAGCTTGGTTTGGCAACAACACTGCCCAAAACCACTTTAAATGACAGACAGTTGTGGATGTAGCCTGGTCCATCACACAAACTGGCCTCCCCTCCTTCAGAACTTCAAACTGCCTTGGAAAGCAGCCAACATAATCAAGGAACAGTCATTCCCTCTTCTCTCCTCTTCTGTTGGGAAGAACATACAAAAGATTGAAAGGACATACCACCAGATTTAGAATGGCTGTTATTAGACTACTGAACCATCCTCTCACAAACTTAAGGAGTAGCTACCAAACTACCTCATTGCAGCCCCTGCACTTTTTCTTATCTGAACTTTCTCTGCAACTGTATCATATCATATATATACAGCCGGAAACAGGCCTTTTCGGCCCTCCAAGTCCGTGCCGCCCAGCGATCCCCGCACATTAACACTACTATCCTACACCCACTAGGGCAATTTTTACATTTACCCAGCCAATTAACCTACATACCTGTACGTCTTTGGAGTGTGGGAGGAAACCGAAGATCTCGGAGAAAACCCACGCAGGTCACGGGGAGAATGTACAAACTCCTTACAGTGCAGCACCCGTAGTCAGGATCGAACCTGAGTCTCCGGCGCTGCATTCGCTGTAAAGCAGCAACTCTACCGCTGCGCTACCGTGACATATCTTTTCACATCATGTAACGTTATAGCAATATATTATACAATCTTGTATTTTTCTACATACCCTACTTATTGTACTTGTGTATAGCTTGATTGTACTTATCTATATCTGATTGTATTGGATAACTTGCAAATAATGTTTTCCACTGTATCTCAGTACACAGAACAAGAGTCAACCAATAACAATACTCCCAGTGAGGAGCCATGTTTGGTCGGTGTCAGTTCTAGTAACCAGAGTTGCTTCAGTTACCTTTTCTTTCTCAGGAAGACCAAGGTGCCTGGATTTATTTTACATCCTTTTTTCCATGCACAATTTACACTGCAGGATAATTAGATGGTAATTTAAGTAAACATTTTGCAGTGAAAGATAAAACAAAAATCTGCCAATAGTATGTCGACCATCTGGAAACTTTAAGATAATTTATTTCGTTGTAAATACAATCACCGCAAGGGAACCAGAAACAATGGAAAGAATTTTCTTCAATGAAAGGACTGTCTAAAAAAATAACAAACAGATCGCAAGGTCAAATGAATCTGATATTTTGCCTATTTAGACTGAACACATCGAAAGGGACACAGGCGAAAGTCAAAAACCAGAGAGTTAACAGTCACCAGGCATGGTTTGAGTAATCAGAGTGATCAAATGTAAATCTAAATGTCAAATCAGGAAGAACATGGAGCTTCCTACTTTCCATGAAACAACACACAAAATGAATATTCTCATTGCCAACGGTGTGGCTAATGTGGCTTTGGCGTCTTTCTGTAACGTTCTCTACACTGGACCAGTAATTACTTTGCCTGAAACTGGTAAGGCACAGTATTAACATGAAAAGGGAAGCTTCCATTTAAAATATTCCTTGTTGTTAAATATTATGAATGCATGGATACTATATTTCTTTCTATCTCAATAGATTTGGAATGGTTTCATCATTTTCCACACAAAGTAAGTCAATATTTTGACATATCTTTTCACATCATGTTAACCTGAAAGGGACTTTCATGGAAAATATTTGAAAGTTTGAAACAATTTTAGGAAAAGCATTCTGGTTATTGTCAATACCTAGAGAAATAGAAGTTTCAAATTTTTTAAATTCTTATAGTGGATTTATCTGTTTTTATAATCCACCTTAAAATCACGCAAACAGATATGATTGCTTAAGGTATTTTTACTCGTATTAGGGCAAAGTTATTTAGTCAGCATTCTATATAATTTAATCTACTTTTAACATATTGTAACTTATAATTGCTGATGGAATTTTTTATTGCCCGATTCAATGAATAGCTGGGATTGGTTTATCTTTCTTTTTGATTTCCCAATACAGCATTCAACTTCCCAGCCAAAAAGGCAAATGTGAAGCAGGCTCCTATCCACATAACATGTCATGATACATTGGAGCTGACTAGAGAAATGGACATGAGCAGCTGACTTCAATTTATTCTTCTCCATCTTGGAAAATGTTCCCTCAGTGTCTTGTAACATCGCATTGACAAAATCATGAGTTGGATTTCATTGCATAGGGTCTGGAATGGGGGGGTGGGGGGAGGGAGGAGGGGGTGGGGGTGGGGGGAGGAGGGGGTGGGGGTGGGGGGAGGAGGGGGTGGGGGAGGGGGGAGGAGGGGGTGGGGGGAGGGGGGAGGAGGGGGTGGGGGGAAGGGGTGCAGTGGGGGTGGTGGGAAGAGTGGGGGTTGGGGGGGGCAGTGGGGGGCAGGAGAGAGTGGGGGTTTGGGGGCACAGTGGGGGGGCAGGAGAGAGTGGGGAGGAGGGGAGAGTGGGATTGGGGAGGAGAGAGTGGGGGTGGGGGGAAGGGGGGGAGTGTGGGAGTGGGGAGGAGGGGAGAGCGGGTGTGGGGGAGGGGAGGGAGGTGGGGTGAGGGGAGGTGGAGGGGGGAATAGGGGTGGGAAGGGTGGAATGGGGTGGAGGCAGGGCTGTGGGGGTGGGGGTGGGGGCAGGGGAGGGACAAGTGGGGGTGGGGTAGGGGGGATGAAGTGTGTCAGTGGGGGGAGAAGGGGGGATAAGGGGGATTGAGTGGGGGGGATTGCAATACAGGAGAGGCTTTGGGTCCAGGGCTCACTCAGTGACACCCTCTCCCCTTCCCTGCTCCCCCTCTACGAGGAATGGGCCCAACAGGTCCACTTGGTCTAGTTTGTATTATATCCTGGTTCCCCACTTATTAAGAGAAACTAGATCAAGATTCTCACCAAGGTGTTGTGAAAGATAATAAAATGGTCTCTATGAAGATCGAGAAGTAGGCAATTAGTGCAATGTTAACAAATATATTTAAAATGATCAGATAAATCTTATGAGTACCTTATACAGGGATGTTCAAACGATTTTCTTTCCCAGAGGATGAAAGACCAAGAGATTTTAATTGATAGTGGAAACTGATTATTTTCAGTCCTCAAGAAAGCATTAAATTAATTTTTGGATTGTAAGGCATTCATGTCTTGAAAAAGGACTATTTCAAAATATATTTGAAATTATTAGTCATCCTGGACCATCCTTGTGGGTTTGGTGAGAAATTAGCGTGAGATGTTAGGTTTGCCGCAAAGGTATTACTCTCAGCAGCATAAACTTAGTCAATAGTTTTGTGATTTTTGTCTCTCTCTGGAATGAAAAGGAAAGGGAATTAGTCTATGGGCTGCAAGATACATGAGGAGAGGAGCAAACAGGTCCTTCTGCAGTTGTACAAGGCCCTAGTGAGACCACACCTGGACTATTGTGTGCAGTCATGATCTCCAAATTTGAGGAAGGACATTCTTGTTATTGAGGGAGTGCAGCGTAGGTTCACGAGGTTAATTCCCGGGATGGCTGGACTGTCATATGTTGAAAGAATGGTGCGACCGGGCTTGTATACACTGGGATTTGGAAGGATGAGAAGGGATCTTATTGAAACATATAAGATTATTAAGGGATTGGACATGCTAGAGGCAGGAAACATGTTCCCAATGTTGGGGAACCAGGGGCCACAGTTTAAGAATAAGGGGTAGGCCATTTAGAACAGAGATGAGGAAAAACATTTTAACCCAGAGAGTTGTGAAGCTGTGGAATTCTCTGCCTCAGAAGGCAGTGGAGGCCGATTCTCTGGATGCTTTCAAGAGAGAGTTAGGTAGAGATCTTAAAGATAGCAGAGTCAAGGGATATGGGGAGAAGGCAGGAACGGGGTACTGATTGTGAATGATCAGCCATGATCACAGTGAATGGCGGTGCTGACTCAAAGGGCCAAATGACCTACTCCTGCACCTATTGTCTATTGTCTATTGATCCACCACAGGAATGCTGGACAATTGGAGATCCTGTCATTTGGATGAGACATGAAATTAAGCCAACATTTTCCCTTTCGCAGAAATTCAGCATAGATCAGATAATGTGATTTTAGTATTATATGTCTGCATACAATGTGACTGCCATATTTTCTTAACGTGACCACAAATTTTATATTTGAAAAGTAATTATGTACTGTAGCTCTAAACTCCTTTGAATAACCAAAGACATGCAATTTTTTTAGAAATCCCTGACTCTTTTTCTCTGCCCACGAAAAAGATTTGCCCAGACTCATAGGTCTGATCCTTTAAAGTTTCCATTATTGTACTTTATCCCAATTTTAACTCATTGAAGAATTATCTTTTTACCTGCATTGAGTTACTTTGCTCAGTCATTTGAGTAACCGGGCCCCATGTAGTTAAATTACTATTTCTTACCCATACATTCTTCACTGATTGTTTTAATGACAATCAATGCAGTTTGTTTTAGGTTAATCATGTCTGACCTCAACAACTGACTTAATTGCAAGTTTAATCCTTTTGGAACGATGTCTTCCAGCTGTATTAAAAGTACTGTGGAGAATGGAAACCTTCGCAGTTTCCAAAAGTTGAGATTTATAAAGAATGAACACAACATAAAGTACTTTTTAAATAACACTTGAATAAAATAGGCCCATAATTATCCCATAGGATTGGCAATAGAAAATCAAGGATGCATGAGCTACTCTATATAGAATTCCCCAGATAGGGATTTCAAGTCTTTCTGAAACTGACTGGCAACAATAATAATGAAAATAAACACTGTAAAAATCAATTTAAATAAAAGAAAAACTCATTAGAGCCGGTGTCTCAGTAGAGATCAATAGAGTAGAATTTCTAATCTTAAGAAGATAGTTGCAGTAACCTGCGATTTGCCTCAGTATAGATGTTTTCCATAATAATGGCAACAGTAACAATTGTGTTGAGGTTTCATTCTTTAGATAAGAAATATAGACTGCTTGCTATTGTAATTGTGAATGATAATTAGGAAGCAATGAAGAGATTGTCAGATATTTTTGTAACATACCTTGTAAGGTACCCTTCAACTGACTGGTTGTCCACAAGTTGCTGGATACGGAAACTGATAATGACACCTCAAGGGCAAGAGCACATCTGGATTCTCGGGGGTTCTTAGGGACAAATAGGCTACCTCTTTTACCAAAACAGTTTATCAAAATTTGAGAAACGAATACTGGAAGATTTGAGAAGGGAGAATTAGAGATGATAAATTTTAGCACAAACCAGGCACACAGAGCAAAGTAAAAAGAAGGAAAGAATGAATCAAGAGAGAGTTTAAAATGCAGAATAGTAAAGAAAATTTCACATTAGGCAGGAAACAGTGTTGGGTAGACTGATGGGACTGAAGGCTGATAAATCCCCAGGGCCTGATGGTCTGCATCCTAGGGTACTTAAGGAGGTGGCTGTAGAAATCGTGGACGCATTGGTGATCATTTTCCAATGTTCTATAGATTCAGGATCAGTTCCTGTGGATTGGAGGGTAGCTATTGTTATCCCACCTTTTAAGAAAGGGGGGAGAGAGAAAACAGGGAATTATAGACCAGTTAGCCTGACATCAGGGGTGGGAAAGATGCTGGAGTCAATTATAGAAGATGAAATAGCGGCACATTTGGATAGCAGTAACAAGATCAACATGAGTCAGCATGGATTTACGAAGGGGAAATCATGCTTGACTAAACTTCTGGAATTTTTTGAGGATGTAACTAGGAAAATGGACAAGGGAGAGCCAGTGGATGTAGTGTACCTGGACTTTCAGAAAGTCTTTGATAAGATCCCACATAGGAGATTAGTGGGCAAAATTAGAGAACATGGTATTAGGGGTAGGGTAC